>NW_027120421.1:0-33902 GCF_038355195.1 Osmerus mordax | reverse complement strand
AATATTGGTAAGTTAGCCAATCTGCTGAGGCAAGCTCTTTCTAGGTTTTAACCTTGTGAGGGGTTGCACATCATTTTATCACCGGCCTGAAGTGCAGATTTGCTCTTGTGCACTCGCACACTTTCTCATACACACAAACTCTGTCACAGATACACACATCCGCACACTCACACACACTCACACACACACACACACACACACTCACACACACTCACACACACACACACACACACACACTTCACCTGCATGGATGTATCACAAATCACAAGAAAGACCATTGTGGCACTCACCACTACGGACATTCTTATGGATGTTGCACTCGCCCCTCCCCTCATCCCTCTCTAAGTACTCATCCATCCCTGCCCCCTCTTATATGTCTACCTCATCCTTCTCTCCTTCCTCTCCTCCCTACACATCTCATTACCCATCTCATATCTCCTCCCTCCCCCATCTCATATCTCTCTACTTATCAGCCCTCTTCCCTTCCCCTCTCCCCCCTTCCCTCCATCTCATTCCTCTCTCTCTCTATCCTCATTCTCCTCTCTCTCTCTCTCTCTCTCTCTCTCTCCTCACTCTCCTCTCTCTCTCTCTCTCTCTCTCTCTCTCTCTCACTCTCTCACTCTCTCTCTCTCCTCACTGTCCTCTCTCTCTCTCCTCACACTCCTCTCTCTCTCTCTCTCTCTCCTCACTGTCCTCTCTCTCTCTCCTCACTCTCCTCTCTCTCTCTCTCTCTCTCTCTCTCTCCTCACTGTCCTCTCTCTCTCCTCACTGTCCTCTCTCCCTCTCTCTCTCCTCTCTCTCTCTCTCTCTCTCTCTCTCTCCTCACTGTCCTCTCTCTCTCTCCTCACTGTCCTCTCTCTCCTCACTCTCCTCTCTCTCTCTCTCTCTCTCTCTCTCTCTCTCTCCTCACTGTCCTCTCTCTCCTCACTCTCCTCTCTCTCTCTCTCTCTCTCTCTCTCTCTCCTTACTGTCCTCACCCCCCCTCGTCTGTCTATCCTTCACTCATTACTTTCCTCCTTTGCACCATCTCTGTTTGTAATTCATCTGCCAGTCTTCCAGCAAAGGATCTGTCAGTCACCTCTTCACCAGACGGACAGAATACCTCCTCTCCCCTCCTCTCTCTCCTCACCCTCTCTCTCTCTCCTCACCCTCTCTCTCTCCTCTCCCTCCTCTCTCTCCTCTCTCCTCACCCTCTCTCTCCCTCTTCTCCCTCCTCTCTCTCTCCTTACCCTCCTCTCCCGCCTCTCTTTCCTCACCCTCTCTCTCTCCTCTCCCTCCTCTCCCTCCTCTCTCTCCTCACCCTCCTCACCCTCCTTCTCTCCTCTCCCTCCTCTTCCCAGTACTGACTCTATCACTATCTTTCCCTCTCTTTCTATCTGTCTGAAGTTCTTGCTACCTTTCTTTCTTTCTTTCTTTCTTACTTTCTTTCTGTCTCTCTCTCTCTGTGTCTGTCTCTCTCTCTGTCTGGTTCTCTCCAAGTTTATGTCGCTCGCTCTCTCTGTCTTTCAGTTGTCTTAACGTCCTTTCTATCATCTCTGCCTCTCTTGTTCCTCTCTCTCTCTCTGTACTTTTTTGAGCAACTCTTCTCTCCCTTAATTATCCACCCCCCTTTCCTTTGTTCTGTCCTCCCTCCCTCCCTCTCTCTCTCTCTCACTCCACTCATTCCTATCTTCCTTGTCATCCCTCTCTCCTCCTTTTTTCTCTCTTCTGGCTAAAAGCTAGCTTGACGGAACAGACATAACAGGATTACAGTTGATTCACTATTCAGGGCCAACTAGGGTGTACTATATTTGCTGAAACATCACATCTGAAATAACTGTCTATGACTAAGTCTGCAGGTTATCAAGGGCGCAGAATACAGAACTATGGTGCGTTGTAGCTCACGATCTGTCCATGAGTATGCTAAACATCCCATCTGGAGCAGCTGGCTGGGTTTTAGTAGGATATCACATAGTGTGTGGAGTACAGAACTAGAGTAGTGTGATATGTAACAGCGGTGACCCATACACACACACACACACACACACACTACAGTAGCGGAGGTGTTCTAGAACGACAAAGGATTCTAAAACAAATGTAGAATATGGGAAGATTCTAGAATGACAGTACAAAAAAAGAATTCTAGAATAGCTTAGGTACCTCTAAGAGGACATGATTGTGAGTACCTGCAGCACACACAGTGATAGATACTCAGGGTGGAACTGAGAAATATCTCAGGAGCTTCGAAGCGGCTAAATAGCGAAGAACCATGGCATGAAAATGGAAAGTTATCAATATGAATAGCCAACAGTATGAAACTGCTTTGAACATTTTGTTACAGATGCAGTAGCCTATGTAACTTTTAACAAACCGCTGGTGGGGACTTTATAATAGGACACTATTTATCTTCAGACGTTTCTCATCGATTGTAAGATTTTTTACATTATTTAGTCAAAATCCGTTTTTACGGTTCCAGCGATTTTCCGAAGAGTAAAGTGGTAGTCTAAGGCCTAAAGATGTGAGTAGTGTCTACTCTCAATACACTCTCGACTACACGCGAAGCCGGTCATGGTGCTCCACGCATGCACTCTGCCCTGCACTTGAAGGCCGACGTTTCCCCCTCAGTACAAAATACAGTTTTACACTCACAGAGAACATGAAATGTGCCGCGTGCAAACAACCGGCCGTCTTCCACCCATTAGACTCTCACTGAGCTAAAAGCACATGCGTTCTACCCCCAGTATGTCTTACAGTCAGTGCGTCATGACCAGATAGCGATCACCGTCGCCAGGGTACGGGACAGGAGGGACAACACCGCCTATCTCAGTGCATTGAAAAAATCGGTGCACGATGCTTCGTCTTTCACAATCATAATCTTTCACTCTGTGTAGTCACTGCTCCGTTTATATCGATCTGCGGTGACAACAGGTACCGCGTGTCACCGTCAGAAGCGTTTAGATTCGGTTTTATTTTTAGAATTTGATTTGATTTACAGTGTATCGCGCGCGTAGGCTGATTTTGCCTATAGCTTGCAAGCGACATTAGACTATCCTATCCTCCTCTCAAACTTCTGGGCGCGCGTCTGCCTACAGTAGCCTAGTATCCGTTCCGGTTGCATGTTTGTTTTCTTTGGCTTTCTGGTAGAAGAGACAGGTTTAATCTGAGAGATTTAGATTGTTGCCCCCACTCAACCGTGTAATGAGAATGCGTAATCTCCCAGTTAAATCACCACAACGGAGATTGGCTGACGGATTTACTCCGCGGCCGTGAGCCTCCCGGTGGATTGAACCGAACACCCACCCGGTGCTGACTCATATTGGCAATATCTCCGAGCTCAGCCCCTCAGCCAGACCACTGCCTGATTGCAATAATGATTTGTTTCTAAACTGGCTGAATACCATATGCCATAATACTACACGGAATAACTACCCTATTTATCATGGCTTGCATACGAATTTTACTGTAGCTAATTCAATTTAGCCAAATAGTTTATCTTTATTGATCCCAAAAGAAATAATATTTTGACGGTTTCACCAGACAACGCATGTACACACGTATTATATAGTGGGAAAGTGGTTCATTTACACGTTAGAAGTTCTCAACGTGCAATGAAGCTCATTAGACAAAACTTTGTTTCCTTTTCAGTTATAAAACCACTGACAGCTTTCTGGACACCGAGACATTGAGGGTACAACAGAATGAAAACGGTTTACGCTCTAACAGACTTTTTCTTCTCCTCGCCTAAATGTGCCCTGACCGCTTGTATCTTGGAAAACATCTGGGTGCAAACACATGAATTCTGATTCTGATGAATGAATCAGAATCCGTATAGTTTCCCCGGTCAGTCTCACGCGCACCTGACTTACCTGCAGTGAGAGAGCCACGAGCCCCATCTTCCCGAGCATTCAGCAGCACGCACCCGCAACCACAGGCACCTCCAGGCTTCCGACGCCTTTTCACAAAACCGCCCCCGGTGCAGGGATGTGTTCTCCAAGCGATACGTTCGCACCGATTTCTGAGAAGATGGACCCTAAACTACATGAGAGATTGGTGTTCATGTCACATTATTCAAAGTCCAAAAAGTCGCGACTGCCGAGAAAAGTGGGTCTGAGAAAAATTTCCATTTTACGACTGTAATGTTTCAAGACTGCCCGAAGAGCTGGATAGTTATTTCATCTTCTGAATGAATGGTTTGATCGAAGTCCATTTCTGGCTGATTCAGAAACAGCTATTCAGAATACAGATTAGTTTTAGAAGAATGTACCATCTGATATTCCCGTTTAGCGCGTGCTTATCCAGGGATTCAGAATGTTTTATTGATGAATCTTAGCTCCCCGCGCCTTGTTTCACTGAAGGGTACATCGGTGTACCGATTCTCGTAGATTTACACCGAGCAGCACAACACTACAGCCAGCGCATGGCTCATACGCAAATCGTTCGTGAGAGAGGGAGAGAGAGTCAGTGAGTTGGAGAGAGAGAAAGACCTATAGCGCGGGGCGAGAGAGAGGAGAGTGTGTGTGTGTGTGTGTGTGTGTGTGTGTGTGTGTGTGTGTGTGTGTGTGTGTGTGTGTGTGTGTGTGTGTGTGTGTGTGTGTGTCAAAGAGAGAGAGGGAGAGAGTGAGTGACCCGCGCAGAGCAGAAAACTTCCCAACAGCGGTCTCTTGAAAGCCAGTGACACGACCTCGTCACTTCTCAGTCCTGCCATTGAACTATTGATTTTCTGGTGTATGCTATTAAATCACCCCCCCCAACAACTCTTCACATCGACTTCTAACCTCGGCCTAGAAATTGGAGACTTTAAAACAGCTTCTTGAATTTTTAAACCAAGGAGGAAGAACTGTTTAGTTTCCATTACTTTGCTGCGGCTGCAATTTGACAACATAATTAGGCAGGTCTACTTTATTGCAGTAAAATGTAAAATGACAAGTTCTCCGGTCTCCCCCGCGGTGCCCGGAGCACGCTTCTCTTTGCGCTCGAACCACCGCATAGTCGCCGTCAGTTTACATTTATTCATTTATAAATGAATAAGTCAGTTAAATTAAAAAATACATTTCATAGCACTGCGTCTCATGCAATGCCATTTCCAAAACAAAAACAACTCCAGCACGGGCGAGCTAGATCACAGGTTGAGTTGTGCTCAAATGGGGGATTGGTCCAAAACGCACGAGCCGTGGTCTGCAATGTCGTTTTACAATTACATGTTTGCGTGTGTTGGTTGGCGCGCATGGTGTGGAGTAGTGAGAACGTTGGACGAGCCCGTGCCTCGACACAGCAGGTCAGCGGCGCTGTTCAATCTGTTAAATTGCATTGACCATTAACACGTAGGTAAAGTGGCACTTGACACACTCGTCACGCATAAAATCCAACAGTTCAATCATCCCCGATTCATCAAAAACAACAACGTAATCTGTTGTTAACTATAAACTCACACTCAGCCCTCTTGGGCGTGGCTGTTCCAAGAGACCGTGATTCCACGCATCTTCAGCGAGGAGATGAGAGGAGAAAACGTGAAAAAAGTGTCTCCAAGAAATAATGCTTATAATATCAAGCACCCCCCAGAGCCCTGGAAGTAAGCCCGTCAGACAGATCTGTTCAGTTAGCGACTGCTCACTTGCAATATTCACGACTGTGTCGTAGGAGAGACATAAGTAAAAGGATGTGATGTTGTTCTTAATCACTGTGGTTACTTCACGGTTTGGATGTCTCTGAAGTTTGCATCAGTGTAGCTCGGTTGCCCTGAGCGACTAGATCTCATCTGGAGGCCTGCTGAGGCCTTTAAACATGGTAACATGCATGCTCTGTGTGGGAGCCCTCAGGCATGGTAGCAAGCTCTCCACCCCCTCCTCTCTCCATCCCTCCTCTCTCACCCCTTCTCTCTCCACACCTCCTTCTCTCCTCCCCTCTCTCTTAACAGACTCCATGCACATCTCTCCACCCTCACTCCTGATCTCTCCGCCTCCTCCTTTCCCTGGGCCTCCATCACCTTCTAGTCCTCTCCCTTATTTCTTCCTCTCCTTTCTTCTCTTCTCATCTCTTCACAGTCCTCTCTTCTCCCTCTCTCCTTTCCTTTTCTCTCCTTGATTTCCTCTCCTCCCCTTTTGTCTCCTCTCCTCCTCTTCTCCCTCTCTCCTTTCCTTTTCTCTCCTTGATTTCCTCTCCTCCCCCTTTTGTTCTCCTCCTCCTCGTCCTCCTCCCTCCTCAACTCTCCTCTCCTCTGCTCTATTTCCCCTCCTCACCCTCTCCTCCCCCTCTCCTCCCCCCTCTCCTCTCCTCCCCTCTCCTCGCCCCTCTCGCCTCTCCTCCCGACCTCCTCCCCCTCTCCTCCCCCTCTCCTCTCCTCCCCCTCTCCTCCCCCCTCCTCCTCCCCCCTCTCCCCTCTCCTCTCCTCCCCCTCTCCTCTCCTCCCACCTCTCCTCTCCTCCCCCCCTCTCCCCTCTCCTCCCCCTCTCCTCTCCTCCCCCCTCTCCTCCCCCCCCTCTCCCCTCTCCTCTCCTCCCCTCTCCTCTCCTCCCCCTCTCCTCTCCTCCCCTCTCCTCTCCTCCCCCTCTCCTCCCCCTCTCCTCTCCTCCCCTCTCCTCCCCCTCTCCTCTCCTCCCCCTCTCCTCTCCTCCCCCTCTCCTCCCCCTCTCCTCTCCTCCCCTCTCCTCCCCCTCTCCTCTCCTCCCCCTCTCCTCCCCCTCTCCTCTCCTCCCCCTCTCCTCTCCTCTCCTCCCCTCTCCTCCCCCTCTCCTCCCCCTCTCCTCCCCCTCCCCCTCTCCTCCCCCTCTCCTCCCCCTCTCCTCCCCCTCTCCCCCTCTCCTCTCCTCCCCCTCCTCCTCCCCCTCTCCTCTCCTCCCCCTCTCCTCTCCTCCCCCCTCTCCTCCCCCCTCTCCTCTCCTCCCCCTCTCCTCCCCTCTCCTCTCCTCCCCCTCTCCTCTCCTCCCCCTCTCCTCCCCCCTCTCCCTCCCCCTCTCCTCTCCTGTATATCCCCCTGTATATCCCAGGACGGATACCTGGAGTTCTATTTCAAGTCGCAGTGTCCTGTAATAGCATGTGTTTAACGACGCTGTCACTGGGCATTCTGCAGCATAGCAGGGTACGCTCCCTGCCCAGACAGGACTGAGGGCCGCACATAGGGTTGACATAAGGTTGACACAAGTTTGACACAAATCAAAACATAAAAGTTACTTGCATGTTCAATAGTGCAAGAAATGTTATTGAGTACATAGTACATGCTTATGGTATTAAGATTTTCTGGACACACACACACACACACAGGTAAGTCTGGACACACATTCACATAGACACACACACGTAGTGTAGGGGCCTGCAGGTGTGGTGACATGTCTTCCTGCTGAAGCAGGGTCTGTAAGGTCATCCTCTAAGTGACCGTGTGAAGAATCAATTTCAGAGTGTGCTTAATTTTTTTTTACTCCTCCCAACCACTGACCAAGCATCTCATTGTAAAACAGTTGTGCCGACAGATTCACTATATCTTTCTTTTTCTCTCTCTCTCTCTCTCTCTCTCTCTCTCTCTCTCTCTCTCTCTCTCTCTCTCTCTCTCTCTCTCTCTCTCTCTCTCTCTCTCTCTCTCTCTCTCTCTCTCTCTCTCTCTCTCTCTCTCTCTCTCTCCGCAGGCACACACAGGCCGACTCAGAGGACCGGTAGTGTGTTAGCTCTGGGTTCCTTCTTCTTGTCATGTGACTCTGTGTGTGAGTAGAGCTGGCTGGCAGAGTACAGGGTTCACAGCAGGAACACACTGACCCACATGTAGGCTGCTACCTGCTGGGTTAGGCCTTGTCACAATCACATGACTGGGCCACATGCACGTTTTCACTTCACACACAAACAAACATATCTGCGCCTCACACACATGCCCCTCACATACCGTGGGTACGCATCATACACACACTGTCTCTGACTGCAGCGTTTTATTGCCTGGTGTCTCTTATACGTAATATCCTGCCCGAGGCTGCAGCGTATCTGTTGCACTTCTCAAAGGCTATCAACCCTTCTGTCTCCTTGAACACTCCTGAAGTGTGTCACTCTTTGTTCTCTAACTCACGCAACAAGAGAACTCAGTGGTGATGGTGTGTGTGTGGGTGAGGTTGGGATGGTGATAATATTTGTGTGTGTATTTGTGTTTGTGTGTGAGTCTGTGTGCATGTGTCTGAATGTGTATATTTTCCTGCGGCAGCTGAAGAAATTCAACCTGCCAAGGACAATGATGGTGCACTTCTACACAGCCATCATTGAGTCCATCCTTTATATTTTATTTTTTATTTTGTATTAGTATTAGGTAGACTTGTACCTTTAGTATAGTTAGACCACATATTTAAGTTTTAGGATTCCTATAAGTTCAATGTATGCACCTTCCTGCCAAAGTAAATTCCTTGTCTGTGCAAACTTTCATGGCGAATAAAACCCTTTCTGATTCTGATTTTGTGAAGGTGGTTATTGGATGTGTCTTTGTTATGATTTGTGTGTGTCTATGTGTGTGATGATGTATGTGGTGGTGATGATGTGTGTGTGTGTGTGATGATGTCTGTGGTGGTGATCATGTGTGTGTGTGTGTGTGTGTGATGATGTATGTGGTGGTGATTATGTGTGTGTGTGTGTGATGATGTCTGTGGGGGTGATTATGTGTGTGTGTGTGTGTGTGTGTGTGTGGGGAGTGTACACAAAGTAAAAGTCATCACTGTAAGTGGAAAGATGATGTCTGTGATCTTCAAAGCAGGAGATGGAGGAGCTCAGGATGGCAACACTGTCTGTTTTCCCACTGGGAAACATCCCACCCAGGCACCAAACCGTGCCCCAAGGCATCGAAACCAAGGCACTGTGCCACCATACCGCACTGTGCCACCATACCGCACTGTGCCACCATACCACACTGTGCCACCATACCGCACTGTGCCACCATACCGCACTGTGCCACCATACCGCACAGTGGACACCTGGGTGTCAAGCTGCCATCCACTTATCTGTAGCAGCATGTGTGACTGAGACGACATGTGTGACAGAGAAGACATGCGTGACTGTGCAGCCTTTGTTCCAGCAGCACAACGTCCCTCGTGCAGCTAGGCATGTCCAGACCGCACAAGGTCGCGACTACCATAAATTTACCTCGCAATCACACTATTTGGCCGTTAGAAGTTTTTATGTCCGCAGGTCTTCTGGCCGGCTGGTGATATATGTCCTTTTCCTTGGAGAACCCCCGCCACCACCTAATATGGTGAGGACTTAAAACACGGCAACATTAGATACTTTCCTCGCCTGCACATTCAAATATAACTGCTGTTTTACTTTTTTACTAGAAATTAAGTAAAAAATTGTCCATGTAACTGTGTGTTTGTGTTTTAGCTGCCTGATGTTTCCTCTTGAGCAAAGGCTCCCGCTGCTGGCTGAGGTTTCATAAATTCCAGTCCAGGATCGCCACGGTAACACAGGATCGCCAGCGGTAACACAGGACCGCCAGCGGTAACAAGGCCCTTGTTGTCTGTTTAACAGTTGAGTTCCACTCCATGAAGTTCAAGTGAGAGATGAGTAAGGGGTGCATGTTCCACTTCAAATGCTGGAGCCTTGAACGTCCTCTTATCATTCGGTGATTGTTGCTCGGTGATTGTTGCTGTCACTGTTGTTGTTGTTGTTGGTAACACTCTCCTCTTCCACTCAGTAGCTGTGATGTCAGCGGAGGTTACGGAACTAAAGCCGCACTTCATCTCCACTTTGATCCTCCTGATCAAGGATACATTAAGAGATTGATTTGTGTTTCTGAGAGCTTGACCAGAACGCATGTTATACTCAGTGTTCTTCTCTGCCTCCAGCGAGAGAGAGAGAGAGACAGAGAGAGAGAGAGAGAGAGAGAGAGAGAGGGAGAGAGGGAGAGAGAGAGAGAGAGAGAGAGAGAGAGAGAGAGAGAGAGAGAGAGGGAGAGAGGGAGAGAGGGAGGGAGGGAGGGGGAGAGAGGGGGAGAGGGGGGAGAGAGGGAGAGAGGGAGAGAGGGAGAGAGGGAGAGAGGGAGAGAGCAGTGTAGATCTGCTTTCTAACTCCCATTTTGTCTTTTATGTCTCCCATCTATTCTAGCCCCTCCCCCCCCCTTTCTCCTCTCCCTACAAACGCTTAGTACACATTTTTCCAACAGCCTGAGGGAAGATTTTAAATATGAATTTGATATACATGAAGGAAGCACAAGCACAAAATCATGTAAATTGTATTGATGTCACTTCTACACCACTCCCCTGTCTGTGTTTCCTTCCAGAACATTCTCTCCCTTCATGTCTTTTACTATTCTATTACTCAGGAAGCGATTAATTCAAGTTTTATTTTCTGGTGGGTGGGGAGGATGAAATATCCCCAGGGGAGGCTTGTATGGTGGAGACATTAAATGTGTACCAGGGGAGTTTAAAACCTGAGAAGGAAAGAGGGTGAATGGAAGGAGGAGGATGAAAGGAGGAGAAGGAACAGGAGGAGGAGAAAATTTTAAATAGTCAAAGTTCAGAGGAGACTTCTTCCACACAGCAGTGCAGACTATATTCCCATTTTCACAGATTCTCTGAACTCATCTCCATGAGCTTAACAGGGGTGGTTTAGCAGAGCGGAGCTGACAGCCCTGCTGAGTCTACGCTCACCTGCGAGCCAGTCTCCCCTCTCTCCTGCACCAGACAGTTACTCTGAGCTGATGTGTGGAGAATATACCGGATGAAACCTTCTCCCTGATCTCTCCTTACTCTCAATCCTGGATTTGATAGAACCCCCCCTTCACTCCCCCACTCTCCGTTCTTCCTCCTCATCCTCTTCCTCTCTGGGTCGGGAAGGGGAGTCAGTCCTGTTTATTCTCAGTATTCAGGCTTTTCTTCTTCTCAGGCTTTGCCATGGAAATCCATCTTCAATCAAGTCTTTATGTTTGCACTCCTTTATCTTCCATCCAATCTCCCCCCCCCCCACACCGCCCCACCCTCAGCACCGCCCCCAGCCCCTCACATGTTCAGTCTTCAGAGCAAAGCTGCTGTCCCCTCAGATGAACCAGCTCCTCCAGCTACACCTTCCTCATCCTCCTCCAGGGTGGTGCTTAATCCTCTTACGATGCCACCACTAGGGGCGCTGTCACAGTGGGCCACTCCTGAGTAAAGATGTTAATTAGGGCTCATGTCTCACGCATTCGCCGTGAGTCTCACGCATTTCAAACATTTCTCACGCTGAGAAGCAAGGGATAACTTGTCCCGCTACAATTAGCCTTATGGACGAGGCGCCACTGTACTGAGGGTAGATGTCTTACTGAGGGTAGATATCTGCCGATATGATAGTTGTTTTGTGTGGTAGAGTTAAATGCCAATCAACAAACAAAGCCAACGCTGCGTTAAGGTTCTTCTTCCTTCCTTTTCTTCAAAACAGTTATCCCAATTTGTCAACTTTAATATTTGAAATGTTTAACTTATTTGGAGAAGAGAAAAAAATATAGAACAAAAAGTTCCAGAATAAGACACAAAACGTCACATAGCTTCCCTGGGTCATGATGAAGACACTGGAACAAACGGTGCCTGAGAAATGAGTGGAAAAGCTGTGCGTCTTGGGTAAGCTTAACTTGTATGGATCGCTAGCTAGCTGGTGTGGAAGAAATTGGGATAAAAGATGGTCCTCCGGCTTTCGGAGCGGAGAGAGACCTGGTTGAGACCTAAGCTTGGTGTTGTGTTGTCATTTATGGTCAGAAGACTGGTTTTCTCTCCCAATCTGCAGATTGATAAATACGTATTAAAATCCAGAACTTAACTGAACTTAGTCACTCCGTTTATGAAGAGACGGACAAAACACTTTCTTCATCACTGGCTAACTAACAGCAGCATGTGTCTGATCATCTGTTGAGATGGTCAGAGCAGCCTGACTCACAGCTAGCAAACACATTTACAAACAGCGATCTGGTTCAGTTTGCATATCTTCAAACTGAGATCGTTTTGGCAATCGGATATCAAACAGGTTGACAAATACAAATGAGCGATTTGTCTTTCAGCCAGTCCCTGTGTTTGTGTGTGTGTGTTCGTGGAAGGGGGGGTGATGTTTTCTGATTGGCGTATCATCTCAGTATGCCTGCACCTTGTCCATTAAATATCCTGTAAAGTGGAATTGAAAAAGAGTTTTAAGTTCATCACATCACAGAACAATGTGTTGTTTACTACCCATCCAAATTCGAAAAAAAGACGTAGATAGGTCGCTGTGACGTAGATCGGTCGGGTTTTGGCTGCGCCTATACAAAACCTGAGCTGAAAATGGAAGATAAACTGTTCAACACTGTAACTCCACATTTCAGTGCGGTAAAGTTTTCGCGCTTTGCACATGCTTTCAGGAACTCATTTCACACGTATATAATGTACTGAGAAGCAAATCATGGAATTTGCTTTACAGGATCTTTAATTGTACATAGCGGGACAAGTTATCCCAATACTTCTCAGCGTGAGAAATGGTTGAAATGCGCATTATGAATAATTATAGTTTTCCGTCATGAATTTTTTATCAACCATTCACACGTTACACACAAGTCTTTTAACATGTAAATAGAGCTTTTGTTCCTCAGATAAAATCACTGTAACTATCTATATAAAATTTCCCCGCACTGTGACACACTTGATTTGGTTCAATATCGACTTGTTTGGGCTTTGGCTGGTACCCTATCTGCTTAATGCATCCTACTAACAGGCCTCGTTCCAAACCAATTCCTTCTGAACAAAAGCCCCTGGGAGGTGGGTGCGGAGCTTCACAGCGAGTAGGTATTCATTTGGCAGGAGGGGTGCTAGTTTACGGTCTGTTCTGCTGGAGCACACATTGTGAACCTTAAGCCCAATTTATACTTAGGTCGCAGACACTTTTGAAAAGGTCGCCGACAGAAATGACGTCTTGGTCGACACTTTTAACCGTCGCTTAGAAGTGTCGCCTACCAGGAGGAATTTCTACTGGCGCGGATGTCGTCACATAGTGAAAAATTAAAATTAAAGTTTCTCCGATTGATCACCTAGGCTACAAAGCGTTAACAATGTAACCATAGCTATGAATGTAACGGTAAAATGATTCTGTTTACGTCACGCGAACCTTGAGCACAGGCGACTGTTTTCCGAAGTATAAATGCAGCAACCTGAGCACACTTTTTTTTCTTCATCGGCGACAATTTCAAAAGTGTGCGCGACCGAAGTATAAATTAAGCTTTAGGCTTCCCCTCAGATCACACTCCTTTACTCTGATGTCACTGTACGCTTCTGAGCCTGGCGTGTGTGTGTGTGTGTTCTCTTTCTCGATCCTCTTTCTGCCTTTGGACTTCTCTCTTTCTCTTTCCACCGCTCACCTTTTTCTTTTTGAACTTCCTTCTCTCTTCCTGCTCTCTTCCTCCTTCTGACCCCCCCTCTCTTTCACTTCAGAGCATGTATTATCATAGATATAAGGAGGAGGTTGGTTACAATCCATTGCAACACATATTACCATGCATTAGAATAGGCAGTACATAAGTTACTACATGTATTACTTAATATCAGACACACATTTATCCCAGCAATTCATTGTTCACTTTGGTGGGCACAGGTTTGGGGCAGGGTAACTGCTAAAACACTGCTGTGTTTCAGTTGTGTATAATTGTGAAAACATCCTGAGCTTTCTAATGCTATCTCAGATGTGAAGGGAGTCAGGTGGCTGAGCGGTGAGGGAATCGGGCTAGTAATCCGGTTGCCAGTTCGATTCCCGGTCATGCCAACTGACGTTGTGTCCTTGGGCAAGGCACTTCACCCTACTTGCCTCAGGGGAATGTCCCTGTACTTACTGTAAGTCGCTCTGGATAAGAGCGTCTGCTAAATGACTAAATGTAAAATGTAAATGTGGACGACTGCAGGAATGGCAGTCTAGTGCGCGTTAGGCAACTGACAATTCTTTTTTACAGTGTGTTATGTTAAATTATGTGATAAATATATATATTTTCAGGTCTTAGAGGGTAAGACGTATATCAGAACGTATATTGCCTTATATACTAGAACATTCAAATTATTTACTGTGCATCTGTAGTGCAGATCTGTAGGCCGTGACTCTGGGGTGTAGAAGCATGCTGTGGTTGACATTAAACCTAAACACACACACACACACACACACTCACACACTGAAATACACACATATGTGCATGATATAACACTTTGTAATGCTGTTAGAAAAGCACCCACCTTCCTAACAAGCTCAGTGAACATTGGGGTCAGAGACTGAACACACACACACAGTCTCACCAGGGCAGGGTTGCACTACAACAAGCATGTATGCATTATTAAATTAGGTTTTCACACTCGGTAAAAAGTTCAACTCCTTCAGAGTACTCTGATAACAACTTCAACTGTTAAACACGTTTACAACATTCCTACATACAGTGGAGGAGCATGAGGAGGATTAGGAGGTGGGGGAGGAGGAGCAGAATGGGAGAGGGGGAGATGGAGGAGGAGGAGAAAGGGTACAGTATGAGGATAGGGGTCCTGGTCACTCTTCTGGGTCAGGAGTCTGAACACCGTCAGGCAGATGGAACTGTCTCCTCTCTTTACTCTGTTGAAGTACAGCACAACATGTCCATCGGCGCGACATACACACTGCACACTAGCTTTACACACTTTGCATAAGCAAAACTTGTGTGTGCATGTGTGTTCCTACCTCTAAGTGTTTTTAAGCCAAGCAGACATTTTAGCTGATGTAGAGAAAAAACAGGAGCTTTGTGCGTGAATATGTGTCAGTATGTGTGTTCTGTGTTGTGTGTGTTTGTGTCTGCTGTGATCATATGTGTGTGTTTGTTTATTTGTTTGTGTATGTGTGTATCAAGAAGGCTTTTCTTGAGGTTTTATTAGTGGTGCAGAAAGCTTAAAAGTCCTGATAGTTGCAAAAAAAATCCCTGCAATGTACTCAATGTAAACCTACAGAATGAGGGAGTAGGCGAGGGAGGGATAGAGAGACAGAGAGAGGGACAGAGAGAGACAGAGAGAGAGACACAGAGACAGACACAGAGAGAGAGACACACACAGAGAGAGAGAGAGACAGAGAGAGAGACACAGAGAGAGAGACACAGAGAGAGAGACACAGGGAGAGAGAGACACAGAGAGAGAGACACAGAGAGAGAGAGAGAGAGAGACACACAGAGAGAGAGACACACAGAGAGACAGAGAAGAGAAAGGAAGTTAGAAAGATCATGCATGGTCATCCTCTGTCCTCCTCTTCCTGAGGTGTGTTTGGGGAGCAGACAGCCTAGCCTGCCCCAACACAACACCCAATACATCAGACCTGGCCTGGTTCCTGACAAAAGGCCTACTTAGGACCCAAGATGAACTATTGTTATTAGTACCCACAGTTTCATATACAACGACTGACACACACCTGACACAGTCTCACTAAACACTCGGTGAATCAGGCTAACTAATGAGCAATACTGTCTCTGTTTCTGGCCTCCTCTGCAGAACTTGTAGGGTTACGGGGAGGACGAGAGGGAGGTGGAAAGTAATGGTGCCCAGGAGAGACTAAAAGAAAGGGAGAGAATAGGAGAGGGTGAAAGAGAGAGAGATGGACAAAGACAGTGTAAGGAGAGAGAGAGAGAGAGAGAGAGAGAGCAGGAGAGAGCAGGAGAGAGAGCAGGAGGGAGAGAGAGCAGGAGAGAGAGAGCAGGAGAGAGAGCAGGAGGGAGAGAGAGCAGGAGAGAGAGCAGGAGGGAAAGAGAGCAGGAGAGAGAGAGAGAGAGCAGGAGAGAGAGAGAGATGGACAAAGACAGTGTAAAGAGAGAGAGAGAGAGAGAGCAGGAGAGAGAGAGAGCAGGAGAGAGAGAGCAGGAGAAAGAGAGCAGGAGAGAGAGAGAGAGAGCAGGAGAGAGCAGGACAGAGCAGGACAGAGAGAGTGAATACTTGACACTGAAGAGAAGGAGCAGAGAGGCTGAGGGTGTGGAGGCTCTCAGCTGTACAGCAGAGAGGCTGAGGGTGTGGAGGCTCTCAGCTGTACAGCAGAGAGGCTGAGAGGCTGAGGGTGTGGAGGCTCTCAGCTGTACAGCAGAGAGGCTGAGGGTGTGGAGGCTCTCAGCTGTACAGCAGAGAGGCTGAGGGTGTGGAGGCTCTCAGCTGTACAGCAGAGAGGCTGAGGGTGTGGAGGCTCTCAGCTGTACAGCAGAGAGGCGGAGGGTGTGGAGGCTCTCAGCTGTACAGCAGAGAGGCTGAGGGTGTGGAGGCTCTCAGCTGTACAGCAGAGAGGCTGAGGGTGTGGAGGCTCTCAGCTGTACAGCAGGTCTGCACAGTGAAGCATGTCTCCTGGCCTGACTGAGGCCAGCTATTAAACACACACAAACACACACATACATACACATACACACACACATATACACTCCTCTGTGCTATAAACAGTGACCCGACACACACCATTAGCCACTACTTCAATTCAGGACAAGCTCTCTCCTTCCTCACAGTTTACTGTAAGGTTCCTTCAGCTCATTAGCACTTCTCACCTTCATCCCTCTCTCTTTCCCTCTCCTGTTTCCCTTTACACTCCTCTCCTCTCTCCACTCCTCCCCTCCACCCACGCTCCACCTATCCTCAGTGCGGCCCTGCTACCAGGGAAACCTCTGGCTCGTTTCCCTGGAAGCAGGACCTAAAAGCCTCTTAAACTCCTCAGAGAAAATAAGGGAGTGAGCACAGAAAATTAAAAAGAAAAACCGATTTGGTTTCTCACAATAAACACCTCTCTCTATGAGTGTCTGTCTCTCTCTCCCCTCCTCCCCCTCTCCTCTCTGTCCCCCTCGCTCTCTCCCCTCCTCCCCCTCTCCTCTCTGTCCCCCTCGCTCTCTCCCCTCCTCCCCCTCTCCTCTCTGTCCCCCTCGCTCTCTCCCCTCCTCCCTCTCTCCTCTCTGTCCCCCTCGCTCTCTCCCCGTCTCCTCTCTGTCCCCCTCGCTCTCTCCCCTCCTCCCTCTCTGTACCCCTCGCTCTCTCCCCTCCTCCCCCTCTCCTCTCTGTCCCCCTCGCTCTCTCCCCTCCTCCCCCTCTCCTCTCTGTCCCCCTCGCTCTCTCCCCTCCTCCCCCTCTCCTCTCTGTCCCCCTCGCTCTCTCCCCTCCTCCCCCTCTCCTCTCTGTCCCCCTCGCTCTCTCCCCTCCTCCCCCTCTCCTCTCTGTCCCCCTCGCTCTCTCCCCTCCTCCCTCTCTCCTCTCTGTCCCCCTCGCTCTCTCCCCTCCTCCCTCTCTCCTCTCTGTACCCCTCGCTCTCTCCCTCCCTCTCTTCTGTCTACCGTTCTCCTCTCTCCCCTCCCTCCGTCTCTCCACCCCCCTCTCCTCCTCCATCCATCCTTGCTCCACTAAGCTCAGCCTGCAGGTCTATTTATAGCTCTTTATTTTGTGATGTTCAGCGTTCTTGGAGGCGATGCAGGCTGCCCAGATTTAGCAACTCTGGCATTTATAACTGTAGACAAAGAAGAATGAAGATAAATAGTGACTCAGGCTGGGACTCTGGAACCAGAGGCACCCCATCAATATTCTCTGAGTCTGATGGAGAAATATACAAATCAGTCAATACACTCACATACTTGCATACCACACACACACACACATACCACACACACACACATACCACACACACACATACCACACACACATACTCGCATACCACACACACATATGCCACACACACACCACCAATTTATCTCTGGCAAACATGTCAGATGATCACGCAGAGACAAAAACACTGGCTTATCTGAGTCAATAAATGAAAAACCAGAACTTGGACTGTTTGTCCTTGTGAATGGCAGAGATGGTGAGAACGAGGTCCAAAACTTTGTTATAGATTTTTCTGGTTTTCAAAAGGTACCATTTTTATTTTTTCAAAAAAGGGTTTCTAAAGTTTTGGCAAAAGAGTTTAGAAAGGTTGAACAAATATTTTCGAAAATAGGTTTGATGGGAGTTTTTCTTTCTTCGAAAATATGTTTTCAACCTTTAAATAAAATATCCCCAAACCTTTTTCTTCCAAAAATTATTAAAAAAGGTTTCCCTAAACTCGTAATGTTTTTTTGTGTTGTGTTTGTGTTGTGTGTGAAAACAAAGTTTAGAAACTTTGAAAACCTTTTTCGACAATCATTTTTTTCAAACTTTAAAAATGTTTTTTCCCAAACCATTTTGGAAAAAAAAAAACAATTTGAAAGAATGTTTAAAAAACTAAGAAAGGTTGAACAAACATTTTCAAATAAAACATTTTTCAATATCCCATCAACCTGACCTACCATATGTGGCTCTCAAACCATCTCCTCAAAAGAGAAGATGTTTGCCTCTTCATCTTGATCTCTCTTTTACTCACTGTTGCAAAGAGTAACAAATAGGAAAAGAAACCAGAGAAGAACAGCAGGAGAGTACGATGCGGCAGATGGATGCATCTCCCATATAACAGGTATAAGAGGAAGGAAAGAGGACAGAGGAAAGAGGACTGAAAGAGGAAAGAGGAAACAGGAAACAGGAAAGAGGAAAGGGATGACAGGATGAAGAAAAGGAGGCCTGCTGTGTTTGGTGAAATTGAGTGTCAGCTGCGACTTGTGTAACACAACAAATCTCCATCTAGTTCAACCACGAACCTGGATCCCGTCTAATCCCTCCACAGGATAAGAGATGAGGAGAGTACAGCAGGCATCAGTCTGACGGCTGCTGGGTTAAGACCAGCAGGGGATTCATTGGTTGTTTTCCTATAAACGCACTCAGGAGACACGTGTTGTTACTGGAGCTTCCCCTGTGTCTATCCACACTGAACTCAATTTTAATATCTTTATACTACCCTTTGTATATATTGGCTTTTTTTAAATTAAATTTCTCACAATTAGAAAGACCTGTATAGACTAAATCAAATAAGAATAGACTAGACTGAAGTAGAGCTGGAATTACCTGACTAGACCAGGGGTCAGTTGCATGAACTTACATTTACATTTAGTAGACGCTCTTATCCAGAGCAACTTACAGTAAGTACAGGGACATTCCCCCCGAGGCAAGTAGGGTGAAGTGCCTTGCCCAAGGACACAACGTCAGTTTGCATGACCGGGAATCGAACTGGCAACCTTCGGATTACTAGCCCGATTCCCTAACCACTCAGCCATCTGACTCCCCTGAACTTAGATTAAGACTAGTCTTGACCTTAGACTGTCTTAAACTGTAAGGTTAGACTAGTTTAATTAAACCTGTTTGTTGCCTGCCTGTGTATAAATATTGAGACTGACTATTGACCAGATCTGACTAAAATAGAAAATAATAAAATTACATTAAAGAGGCCAGACCAGACCAGACTTTCCAGTTTCATGTTCTGAGTGATTGCATAACGGTGTACGACACATTTCTTCTGGCTGAGCTGAAAGGAAAAATAGGTGACGTTCCTGGAACAGGTGGTAAAACCATGTTGTTAACTTTGTCCACTGCCCCCTAGACATGGTGGTGTGATGCCAGGTTTCTGGATTGAAAAACGAAGATTTAAAAGCTTTATTGTCCATTTTATGGCTTATTTTTTTTTTTTTTTTACTAAACGTTCCTTTGGCTCTCACATGAGCGAGCAATACACACCAGCAGTCTTCCTGCTTCACCTCTGCTTCCAGGGTGCACCTCCTATTTCCTATCCTGTTCCCTTGTCCTATCTCCTATCCTGTTCCTATCTGCTTGCCCTATCTATCCTATCCTATCCTGATGCTAGTCTTCAGGATCACTGGAACTGTGTGGTCCAAGCACTGTGTTCGATCTTCCTGCTTGAATGACTGTCTGAAAAGAGCTGTCGTGATAGTTCTCGTTTCAGCTGCTTCCAGATTGGATGGTGTCGTTAGGTTCAAATTGTATTCTTGTAGAGCACGTATTCTCATTACAGGGAAATACTGGCTTGTTCAGACAGTCCTCCAAGCACATTCCGCCTGGGATCCAGAGACTTCTATCCGGTTTGTTTGATGTTGACTTAAATGCTACACTCCTCGATGAAAGGGTTCCACACTGGGGGTTCCACACTGGGGGAACCCCACGAGAATGTTGCACCAAAAAGGCTTTAAGAGAGATTCCCAGTAGAACATCTCAAATGAAGTACTCAGTTCCGGGGTCACGGCAGCTTCTTCTATTCTAGTCGTGATTCTATTCCGGCTTATGAGTTCTACCGATTCCAAACAACTTCTACCGACTTCTGGTTTGTCCTCTCCTGCAGCTGAGACCTGGAAGGTCTTCTCACGCTGGATTAAAGATCTGACTTCAGATCCAGTGACCATGGCAGCTCCCAGCCAAGAACGATTCAGCAACACTAAACCATATAGAGGACAGCTGACCTCACGCACATACACTTATACACGGGTGTGCGCACACACACAGCAATACTGAACTGGCAATGAGGCTGATTATGTTGAACAAAGCTTCAGTCTGGGAGGCTCAGCAGATCACTGCAGTGTTCTGGAACACTCACAGAGCTGATTACCCTCTTGTGTCTGTTTACTGAACACACACACACACACACACACATGCACGGACACACAAGCACACACACATACTTGTGCATGCAAACTCAACTTGTGTAAACACGGGCACACTGAGGCACATACGGCAGGGGATGAACAGGTGTGTAGAGAGGGAGAGAGAGGGGGGGATGGAGACTGGGAACATGGGAGTTAAAGAATGAGAGATAAGCGAAACAGAGAAAGACAGAAAAGAGAGAGAGAAGTTAAACAAAGGGAGAGAGAGAGAGGGAGAGAGAGGGAGAGGGAGGGAGAGAGAGAGAGTGGGAACAAACAAAGAGAAGAGCCCTTCTGAACACCCTGATCTCTCGCTGCTCTCTGGAGTGGTTCTGTACAACTCTGGCCTGATAAAAACAAAGTAGAAAGAAGTGTCGGCCTTCAGAGAGCAGAAAGCAGTCTGTACGAATAAACTGCAGCCTTTATTTAAATACAGTAAATCAATATTTATAAAAAGTGAGAGAAAATCCATATGCGTGTCACATTTTAATTAACGGTCTTGCCATTCCACATAGTCTCCACTCACTCATTCATCTGACTAAAAACAAGACTTTTCTCCCTGTTCAAGTATTTGGTTTAATTCGACCACATCTTCCTGAAAAACCTATCAATCAATTTAATACTTTGACATTCCAGTGATGTTCTGGGGCTAATACACTGTGTTGCATGTGCATGTCGGTCCAGCTTTGAGTGTGTTTCAGTAATATTTAACCAGGCTATCGTCATGTTGCGTCTCCAGGGTCATGTTGTGGCAAGGAACCTGGAGGTGACTGAACTTACTGGAAGCCAGGCATGTCTGTTTGCACTCCACATCCCTTGACCAATCACAGCAGGCCTGTCTGTTTGCACTCTGCATCCCTTGACCAATCACAGCAGGCATGTCTGAACGTTGACCTTCGTCCAAACAGGCAGCTGAATCGTGGAGACACAGACACAAAGACAGGCAGTCAAAGAAACACAAGGACCAGCTGAGAGAACCAGAAACAGAGAGAAGTGGAGAGAAGGACGGACAGAGAGAGACACACAGAGAGAGAGAGAGAGAGAGAGAGAAAGAGAGAGAGAGAGAGACAGAGAGAGAGAGAGAGAGACAGACAGAGACAGAGAGAGAGAGAGAGAGAGAGAGAGAGACAGAGAGAGAGACAGACAGACAGACAGACAGACAGACAGACAGACAGAGAGATGGTCACAGGTTGGTCAGGGTGGACGGCAGTCTGCCTGCTGATGGGTCTTCAGCAGTCAGGTGAGCAGCTCTCCTCAGCACCATCTGTGCTTCTGTCAGACAGCTGGGTAACACAGGCTCCACCTGTTCCAGCAACACGCTGATCACCATCAAAGTGTGTGTGTGTGTGTGGGGGGGGGGATTCCTGTCATCTAGGTTAATATGTTGGCTGTTCTGGTTATGGTTAAGTTATGGTTGTTGTGGTCAAGATCGTCAACACACTTGTGGTTGTCGTCATTGTCCCGGTTGTGGTTTCCATGGTGAGGGTTGTGGTGACGGAGTGACCGTGTGTGTGTGGCCAGCAGGTGGCCAGGGGGTGAAGTGTTTCACCAGGTTCAACAGCGCCTCTGGAGGGTGTGAGAACCTGCTGGGGGACGTGGAGCTGGACGACTGCTGTATGAACATCAACTACGCCTACACTGGACCTGACGGAGCATGTCTGTCCTGCGGGTCAGTCTCACACCCAGACCTGCCTGTCTGCCTGCCTGCCTGTCTGTCTGTCTGCATGTCTGCATGTCTGTCTGTCTGTCGGCATGTCTGTCTGTCTGTCTGTCTGTCTGCATGTCTGTCTGTCTTTCTGCATGTCTGTCTGTCTGTCTGTCTGCATGTCTGTCTGTCTGCCTGCCTGTCTGTCTGCATGTCTGTCTGTCTGTCTGCCTGAGACCTGCTGAATTCCAGAGATGGTGATGTCTGTGTGTCTGTGGTCAGCCTGCCGACCTGGTGTAAGTGGTCTCCCTGGGGCCGGTGTTCGGTGCCATGTAAAGAGGGCGTGGCCTTCCGGAAGCGTCGGTGTGACGGGCAGGGCATCTGTCCTTCTGACAAACTGGGGACATTACAGATGCAGCCCTGCAAGGTGACTGACTGCTGCCCAGGTACACACACACACACACACAGACATTGAGTCACTCACAGACACTCCAACAGACACATACACACAGAGTGCCTATGTGTGTGTGTGTTGTCATCCAGAGGAGAGCGTATGGGCAGAGTGGGGAGCGTGGGAGGCCTGTTCTTCCACGTGTGACAGGCAGGGCACCAGACTGCGACACAGGTCCTGCTCAGCTAAGGAAGGGGCATGTAGCACCAAATGTGAAGGGTCCAGTGTGGAAAGAGGACCTTGTTCAGTGAAAGTCCCGTGTCCGGGTGAGGAACCAGATTCTTCCTTCTCTATCTCTCTATTTTCTCTACATCTACTTTTCTTTACTGCATCATTTACATTTGAGTCATTTAGCAGACGCTCTTATCCAGAGCGACTTACAGTAAGTACAGGGACATTCCCCCGAGGCAAGCAGGGTGAAGTGCCTTGCCCAAGGACACAACCTCATTTTTCATGGCCAGAAATCGAACCGGCAACCTTCAGATTACTAGCCCGATTCCCTAACCGCTCAGCCACCTGACTCCACCTCTCTTTTCCTCCTTTCATTTTCTCTCTTTTCTCTCCTTCATTTGCTTTTCTTTTTCTCTCCCTTTCTCTCATTTCAACCATCTCACACTCGGCTGCTGTGTGTGTGTGTGTGCGTGTGTGTGTGTGTTTGTGTGTATGTGTGTGTGTGTGTGTAGTTAAGACCATCTCACTGTACTCTGTGCTCCGCTGTGCCTAGTGGATGGACAGTGGTCAACCTGGGACGCCTGGCAGCCGTGTTCCAGCTTGTGTGTGCAGGAGGGAGCCAGCCTCTCCACGAGGACCCGCCTCCGCTCCTGTACTGCCCCCAGCCCCTCCACCCACACCACCCCCCCAGGGAGGCTCTGCCCTGGGCCTGGGACAGAGACCGAGGACTGTCACGGCCTGCCCTACTGCCCTGGTAAACACACACACACACACACACTGCTGGATGGAGTGGTAAACACACACACACACACACTGCTGGATGGAGTGGTAAACACACACACACACACACTGCTGGATGGAGTGGTAAACACACACACACACACACACTGCTGGATGGAGTGGTAAACACACACACACACACACTGCTGGATGGAGTGGTAAACACACACACACACACACTGCTGGATGGAGTGGTAAACACACACACACACACACACTACTGGATGGAGTGGTAAACACACACACACACACACTGCTGGATGGAGTGGTAAACACACACACACACACACTGCTGGATGGAGTGGTAAACACACACACACACACACTGCTGGATGGAGTGGTAAACACACACACACACACACACTGCTGGATGGAGTGGTAAACACACACACACACACACTGCTGGATGGAGTGGTAAACACACACACACACACACTGCTGGATGGAGTGGTAAACACACACACACACACTGCTGGATGGAGTGGTAAACACACACACACACACACACTACTGGATGGAGTGGTAAACACACACACACACACACTGCTGGATGGAGTGGTAAACACACACACACACACACACTACTGGATGGAGTGGTAAACACACACACACACACACTGCTGGATGGAGTGGTAAACACACACACACACACACACACTACTGGATGGAGTGGTAAACACACACACACACACACTGCTGGATGGAGTGGTAAACACACACACACACACACTACTGGATGGAGTGGTAAACACACACACACACACTGCTGGATGGAGTGGTAAACACACACACACACACACACTGCTGGATGGAGTGGTAAACACACACACACACACACTGCTGGATGGAGTGGTAAACACACACACACACACACTGCTGGATGGAGTGGTAAACACACACACACACACACACTGCTGTCAGACCCTCTTGGCCCAGGACCTCTATCACAAAGCTTAAACTTCAGCAATAAAGTAAACATGAACCTTCTCCTCTCTCTTCTTGTTGCACTCTCACCATCACCCTCATCCTTCACCCATGCCCTCGCCCCCTCGCTCGTTTTCTCTCATTTCCTGTTGTTCTTCCTCTGTGGTCCAGTGCATGGAGCCTGGGGGGCGTGGGCCCCCTGGCAGGCCTGCTCCGTCACCTGTGGTGTGGGCGTGCAGAAGCAGGGGCGAGTGTGCGACAGCCCGGCTCCTAAACACCGGGGGAACCCCTGCCCAGGTTCCAACAGCCAATCCAGAACGTGCAAAACACACATTTACTGCCCAGGTAGGACTTCTGTGGGTAATGTGGAACAATACTGTAGGACTGTGGGTAATACTGTAGGACTGTGGGTAATACTGTAGGACTGTGGGTAATACTGTAGCACTGTGGGTAATACTGTAGGACTGGGTAATACTGTAGGACTGTGGGTAATACTGTAGGACTGTGGGTAATACTGTAGCACTGTGGGTAATACTGTAGGACTGGGTAATACTGTAGGACTGTGGGTAATACTGTAGGACTGTGGGTAATACTGTAGCACTGGGTAATACTGTAGGACTGTGGGTAATACTGTAGGACTGTGGGTAATACTGTAGCACTGGGTAATACTGTAGGACTGTGGGTAATACTGTAGCACTGTGTAATACTGTAGCACTCTGGGTAATACTGTAGGACTGTGGGTAATACTGGGTCAGAGAGCTGATGTCTTCTATTATTTCCATAGTGAACGGTCAATGGGACAGCTGGAGTGAGTGGACAAAATGCAAAAATAAAAACCCTAAAGAGGACAGAACTTGTCACCCTAGAATCTATGGTTATCAAACCCGAGAGAGAGACTGTCAGTACACAGCACACAACGGCTCTGCTTGTCTCGGAGACTCTTTCGAGACCAGAGCCTGTTTCAATATCGATGATTGTGATTGTGAGTCAACTGTTAAAATTCACTTTATTTGTTTAGAACGTCATGGAAATTCATGTGCTGTGGATATATACGTATTAATGTGTGTGTACATGTGTGTGTGTGTGTGTGCGGGTGCAGTTGAAAGTAACATTAGTGAATGGGGTGAGTGGGGTCCATGCACTCTACCATGCCAGGTAAACCGGAAAGGCCAACCGATAAAGGTCGAGAGAAAGAGGGAGAGGACATGTGACCCGGACCTGTCCAAATACCCGTAAGGATCCCAACTTCTTCACTTGTGAAAAGTGTCTCAAAGTGAACATGTGATCAGTCCCAACCTGCAGCTCTGCTGAAAGGGAGGAGGTCTAGTCTGACACCTTAAGTGAGATGGTTCTACATTCAAGGGTTCCTGAAAAGTGCTTTTCCAGAAAGTCTGCCGTTCTTTGCTTGTGGAACTTTTCTTCTCCGAACGTAGAACCTTCGTTGCAACTGTAGAACCGGAACATCACAGCACACACTGGTGGACGGTACCGGCTGTTCTCCAGTTCCCTGAAGCCGCACACTTAGATAACAAGAGAAAAGGACATGCTCCGAGTGTCCATTTAACATGAGGATGAACGGTAGTCTCATAAGAGTAAACCTACAGTAGATCATCACTCATGGGGACAGAGTCCTGGTGTTAAATACACTTTGAGCTGCATCATGTGAGCGACTGACAGAGCTCAGTGTGTCACGTGAGCGACTGACAGAGCTCAGTGTGTCACGTGAGCGACTGACAGAGCTCAGTGTGTCACGTGAGCGACTGACAGAGCTCAGTGTGTCACATGAGCGACTGACAGAGCTCAGTGTGTCACGTGAGCGACTGACAGAGCTCAGTGTGTCACGTGAGCGACTGACAGAGCTCAGTGTGTCACGTGAGCGACTGACAGAGCTCAGTGTGTCTGTGTCGTGTGTCACAGGGAAACAATAGGGAGGAACAAACAGGAATCAGCCTTCTGGGGGGTTCCATATGTCGACTGCAAAAAGGATCTTTCGCAAAAAGAGCCTTGTCAGAACGTCCCTGCTTGTCCTCTGGATGAGAAGGTACGTTTCAAACCCACATCTGGTTCTGAAACATCCAAAAGTAACGTGTTTTTTTTGTTGAGTTTGATTTACCTCAACACAGGTCTGTCCTGTTACTGAATTCTCATTGTTAAACTATTTTTTTTTTCTCCAGAATCTTTAAAATGAGTCTAACCCACATCCTCTTCACACCCAGTTCATATGACCTTCATGAAGTCTTCAACGTCCTCTGACGAAATAAACAGTGTCTCCTGTCCCTCCTGTCCCTCCTGTGTCTGGTGGGTGTGTCCTGTGTGTCTGGTGGGTGTGTCCTGTGTCTGGTGGGTGTGTCCTGTGTGTCTGGTGGGTGTGTCCTGTGTGTCTGGTGGGTGTGTCCTGTGTCTGGTGGGTGTGTCCTGTGTCTGGTGGGTGTGTCCTGTGTGTCTGGTGGGTGTGTCTGCTCGAACACTGCTCTTCATCTCCGCCTGAGGAACACAGTTTTCAGTAAAGTGTCTGACTGACTGTGGGTGAGGAAACTGATAGCATTTTTATCTTGTTCTGGATTAAAACAACTAAAATGACTTTGATCAGTCAGCCTTTCAGAGACATTGGATGTGGATAATTTTTTTTCAAACTTTTGCAAAGGAAATGAACCAGCTTATTACTTTAACGCTGGGAACATACTGTATATTACGTATCGGATTTAAAGATAGGGTTAGGGTTAGTTAATATATAGATATTACTTATTTTTCATATCTAGATTAACAGCTGGGAAGCCTAACTGCTTAGTACAGGGGTCCCCAAACTGCGGTCCGGGGGCAGAGTAGCATTTGGCCCTCTGAACAATGCCAGAGACTTTTTTAAATAAAATAATTAAAATTAAAAAACAGTTTACACTGATTAATATGCATAAGTAAGTAAATCTTTTGATTTCAATAGTAATGAATATACAAAATTAAATCAGTTTACACTGATTAATATGCATAAGTAAGTAAATGTTTTGATTTCAATAGCAATCAATATGAAAAAAGGTCATTACGATAGTAATAATGCTCTTTTAATAGGCTATATATCCCTTGATATGTACGGATATACGGTGCATAACAAAATAATAAACTAATATAGCATAATTAATACATTTAAAATCATAATAACATCTCCACAATAATACTGGTAGTCACTCCGACCCATGTAATTTTCTGTTACAGACCGACCCGGCCCCACACTAAAGAAAATAAAATTATCTGGCCCTCACAGAAAAAGGTTTGGGGTGTGTGCAAGTGAGTGTGTGTGTGAGTGTGTGTGTGTGAGTGTGTTCCTGTGTGTGTGTGTGTGCCTGGTTTTCTCCAGGGTCATTGTCTATGCACAGAAAGAGATGTTGGATGTCTTCATTACCGCCTGGCACCGTGTTATGTAGCTTCTGACTCATTCTCCCAGGATGCTGTTTGAGCAGGACATCAAAAAGGAAATAGGAAACAGGAAATCATATTACCACAGAGGAAGTTGTTTCATACAGAGGACTGACAATTGTTCTAGAATGTCTGCATTGTTGGACAAAATAAGCAGACAAGGACATATCTATTTCAAAGGGAGGATGAAAGGTGTTTACTCATGCTCTATCTAATTGAGCTCAAGTTATGTCATGTCTGGGGTCTTGGAACCAATTTGCAACATAAACCCCACCTGCAGTGTCCTCCTCCCCCCTACAGCTGACCACCCGCCCTCCCCCCTCCCCCCTTCCTCCTCTCCTACCCCTGATCACTCCCCCACACCCTCAGCCCCACTCATACCAATGTGATAAAAGGGTTGGCATGTTCTCTTTCCAGCCCCCCCACACCCACCACCCCCCCCACACCCACCATCCCCCCACACCCACCACCCCCCACACCCCCACCACCCCACAACCACCCCCCCCCACACCCACCACCCCTCACTCTGTGTCTACCTTGCAAAATGTCCACACCATCTGAAGCACCAGATGCCCCCACAGGCCCCTGCTGTGAAGCTTTTAACTCATCCGAGCAGCACCACAATACAAACAGCCCCGCCTGTCCTCCGGGAGGTTCAAACCCAGGTTTTCCAGATCACCTGCTCTCAGAGCTAAAGGCCCGGAGAGGAGAGTAGGGGACGAGAGGAGGAGAGGAGGAGAGGGGGGGTGGGGAGGGAGGAGAGGAGAAGAGAGGAGAAGAGAGGAGAAGAGAGGAGGAGAGGAGGAGAGGAGGGGTGGGGAGGGAGGAGAGGAGAAGAGAGGAGACGAGAGGAGAGGAGAGGAGGGGAAGAGAGGAGGAGAGGAGGAGAGGAGGGGTGGGGAGGGAGGAGAGGAGAGGAGGAGAAGGAGAAGCATGCCTGTTCTACAAATCAGAGCCTTTGCACTTTATATCCCCTGAGCACCTGGCATGCAGACATTTTCCACAGAAACTAGAAACCAAGCATTGCCTTTCTGTGTTGTTTCTGGCCAGGATGAGAGAGCATCATTCACCATGATGTCACTCTCTGCATGAGGCCTGAAATACAACTGCCTACCCCTCCACACAACACACACACATACATAACACACACAAGCACACACACACACACACACATACATACACACACAAATTACAATTGGTCCCCACAAACCAGTCGATAAATAACTATTAACTTTGAGACATAGGAAGGACAGTACACCTGTTCACTGTGGCATCTTAGTGGTTTCCAGCTCAGTTTCAAGCGAGGATGTGTACGAACACGTAGCTGACTTTGTCTAGGAGAGCACTAGCAGTCACACACTGGTCCCCCCATCCCCACTCCACCCTTTCCCCCACCTCTCCAACCCCATCACCCCAGAGGGGAGGGGGTCATCAGGCAAGGTTAATGAATGTGTCACTCCTGCAGAATGCCAACACGGAGGGATGAATGGAAGTACTTTGTTCTTTCACCAGTGAAAATCGAGTTACAAAACGAGAATCTCTCCAGAAGCAGGGTTGGAGTGTAACCCTACAGGAGGTTATCTCTCCAGTAGCAGGGTTAGAAGGCTGCATGTTGGAGTCCTCCATCTGCAGGTTGTTCCCTGCCTTGACAGCAACACTCCTCCCCCTCGCTGCCCCCCCCCCCCCCCCCCCCCCACCCACTATGTGTTGTGTCTAATTACTGCAGGCGCTAATATGCCCTTTATAGGTCAGAGAGCCCAGAGGGACTAAGGGGGGACGGTAGACAGGGAGGTGGGGGGTGACAGGGGTAGCACCAGGATAATTACACTACAGCCTCCATGTTTCGGGAGAGAGACCCAACAACAGACACACACATTCTGGCCAGGAGGAGTCAGTGGGCAGGCTGTAGGGATTCACGCAGGACATCTGCAGCTGGCCAGCGCTGCCTGGTGGCGCAGAAGCAATGGGAGCACTTCAGAGCTGGTGGAGGTTCCAGAGCCGTGACATTTCCTCAGAAGCCTTTTTCTCTTGTTTTTAAGGTTCCGACTAAGAGCGGGTCAGATTCTGAGGGGGGGGCAGGCAGCAGATGATGATTAGAGATTAGAAAGATAAATGTCTTCAGAGGTACGGAGCGGGGGAGGGTGGAGGGGGAGGGTGGAGGGGGAGGGGGAGGGGGGGGGTGTCTGGTCTCCTCCCCCCCTGTGTGTGTCCTGTTCCTGCACTCTCACCACACTGTCTGAACCGATGAGCACATCCTGTATGGAGAGACTGGCGAGAAAATGGAAGCGGCAACGCATTAAGCAGCGTATTAATAGAGCTGCCCCAAGGCCTTTCTCTGATGGGCTGATTCATCCTCATCTCAGCCCCAGACACGGCCTGCCTCCCCAGGGTGTGGGGGCTGGTGACCCAGGGTGTGGGGGCTGGTGACCCAGGGTGTGGGGGCTGGTGACCCAGGGTGTGGGGGCTGGTGACCCAGGGTGTGGGGGGCTGGTGACCCAGGGTGTGGGGGCTGGTGACCCAGGGTGTGGGGGCTGGTGACCCAGGGTGTGGGGGCTGGTGACCCAGGGTGTGGGGGGCTGGTGACCCAGGGTGTGGGGGCTGTCTCCCCTGGGTGTGGGGGCTGTCTCCCCTGGGTGTAGGGGCTGCCTCCCCTGGGTGTGGGGGCTGGTGACCCAGGGTGTGGGGGCTGGTGACCCAGGGTGTGGGGGCTGGTGACCCAGGGTGTGGGGGCTGGTGACCCAGGGTGTGGGGGCTGGTGACCCAGGGTGTGGGGGGCTGGTGACCCAGGGTGTAGGGGCTGCCTCCCCTGGGTGTGAGGGCTGTCTCCCCTGGGTGTGAGGGCTGGTGACCCTGGGTGTGGGGGCTGGTGACCCTGGGTGTAGGGGCTGCCTCCCCAGGGTGTAGGGGCTGGTGACCCTGGGTGTGGGGGGCTGGTGACCCAGGGTGTAGGGGCTGGTGACCCTCCTGGCTTGGGCTGTTTATTGCAACTTTATTTAGATGTGAGCTAATTCGATTAGAGAAGATTACAGGGACCAGGAGAGTGTTTTGTATTCAGGTCTCCAGGGGTGTGTAGCTGCACATTAGACAGGCTTAGGCCCTGAGTTACCGTGTTGCCAAGCTTATGTCACAATATGTGTGTGTGTGCGTGTGCGTGTGTGCTTGTGTGCGTGCGTGTGTGTGTGTGTGTGTGCGTAGACTGAGATGGATCACACTGGCCTGTCAGTAAATGAGAAGATGTCAGACAGAGAGAGATGAGCTTCCTGCTCTTGATTGATCTCATTCCTGCTCAAACCATCTCTGCATCATACCTGTATGTGTGTGTGCACTCAAGTCTGTGTGCAGCCAGTCTGCCAGACAGTCAGACAGTCAGCCAGTCAGTCTGTCAGCCAGACAGTCAGACAGTCAGCCAGTCAGACAGTCAGCCAGTCAGAGAGTCAGCCAGCCAGTCAGAGAGTCAGCCAGCCAGTCAGAGAGTCAGCCAGCCAGTCAAAGAGTCAGCCAGCCAGTCAGAGAGTCAGCCAGCCAGACAGAGAGTCAGCCTGCCTGTCAGAGAGTCAGCCAGACAGCCAGACAGCCAGACAGTCAGACAGTCAGACAGACAGCCAATCAGCCAGCCAGGCAGACAGGCAGACAGTCAGCCAGTCATACAGTCAGCCAGTCATACAGTCAGTCAGTCATACAGTCAGTCAGTCAGCCAGTCAGACAGTCAGACAGTCAGACAGTCAGACAGTCAGACAGACAGTCAGACAGTCAGACAGACAGTCAGACAGTCAGACAGACAGTCAGACAGTCAGACAGACAGTCAGACAGTCAGACAGACAGTCAGACAGTCAGACAGACAGTCAGACAGTCAGACAGCCAGCCAGTCAGACAGTCAGACAGTCAGACAGTCAGACAGTCAGTCAGTCAGTCAGACAGACAGACAGACAGACAGACAGTCAGTCAGACAGTCAGTCAGACAGCCAGACAGTCAGTCAGTCAGTCAGACAGACAGACAGTCAGTCAGACAGTCAGTCAGTCAGACAGCCAGACAGTCAGACAGTCAGACAGTCAGTCAGTCAGTCAGACAGTCAGACAGTCAGACAGTCAGACAGACAGTCAGACAGTCAGTCAGACAGCAGCATGCTTTCTCCATCATCCTTCATCTCACCATCACTCCACTTTACAACTATTAAAAGCTTCGGCCCCCAAGCTTTAGAAAAGGCCAAAAGCCATTGTAATTATTCTGATTAGTCTTAGTGGCAATCAAGGGCTAACCTTTCAGACTCCGCCTCCCCCTACTGTTGCTCATGGCTGCACCGTGGAGCCTGGAAACATCCACTGAGACCTGTCTGCCTGTGTGTGCGTGTGCGTGTGTGTCTGTGTGTGTGTGTGTGTGTGTGTGTGCGCACGTGCGTGCGTGTGTGTGCGTGTGTGTCGGATGCAGAAAATGTGTCCTCCAAGATTCTCTCTCTGACCACACGTTGCAGATGACAGCACACACACACACACACACACACACACAGTACACAAGCACACAAATAAACACACACAAACCCTCGTACAAACACATTGCACACATTGCCTACTCATAAATCATCTTTGTTTCTTCCAGCCTGTCCCGCCCCCTCCTGCTGAGGGCTGCTGTGATAGGAGGAGACTTGATTAAAACATAATCTAGATTGGCCCTCGAGGGCCCTGTTTCACCACAGACCATCACTAATGTATGGCTACTCAGCAGGGTGGTTCCTGGTCAGTTACATTACATAGCTTTTTATTCATTTAGCAGATGTTGACATGTTTTTGGCTTCCCAGAGGCCAGCCCGGCTGACTGAGGAGAGGGATATGTGGGGACAGGGAAGGAGGAGGGGCAGTGCCCCCTCAAGTGACAGGTAAACCATGGGTGTCATGAAAAAGCCATCTATTGCTCAGGTGTGCGTGATGATTGACAGATGGGAACAAGGTATGAGAGTGGATTGTAATTGGCAGATGGGTGCCAAGAGGGTGATTCTGAGCTAAGCTGCTGGGACCGCTCCTGTCGAACCTCAGTGACATGGAGCTGAGTCTGTATGGAGGCTGGGTGGAGGGTCACTCAGTGACATGGAGCTGAGTCTGTATGGAGGCTGGGTGGAGGGTCACTCAGTGACATGGAGCTGAGTCTGTATGGAGGCTGGGTGGAGGGTCACTCAGTGACATGGAGCTGAGTCTGTATGGAGGCTGGGTGGAGGATCACTCAGTGACATGGAGCTGAGTCTGTATGGAGGCTGGGTGGAGGATCACTCAGTGACATGGAGCTGAGTCTGTATGGAGGCTGGGTGGAGGGTCACTCAGTGACATGGAGCTGAGTCTGTATGGAAGCTGGGTGGAGGATCACTCAGTGACATGGAGCTGAGTCTGTATGGAGGCTGGGTGGAGGATCACTCAGTGACATGGAGCTGAGTCTGTATGGAGGCTGGGTGGAGGATCACTCAGTGACATGGAGCTGAGTCTGTATGGAGGCTGGGTGGAGGATCACTCAGTGACATGGAGCTGAGTCTGTATGGAGGCTGGGTGGAGGATCACTCAGTGACATGGAGCTGAGTCTGTATGGAGGCTGGGTGGAGGGTCACTCAGTGACATGGAGCTGAGTCTGTATGGAGGCTGGGTGGGAGGCACTGTCACTGTGGTCCCACTGCTGGAGCGAACACAAACCCTCACAGCATAGCTCTCCAATGCTCTGTGACAAGATAGATATTGAGCAATTACGCCCTTGCCAGTTGCAATCACATTCAACTATTAAGGGAACTGCATTAGAGGCTTTTTAGCTTTCAAGCTTTTGACTTTTGACTGTTGTTCTTTTTATTCGTCTGCCGCAGAGTGGTCCTGTGTTGGCACGGTTACGGGAGGACAGCCCGGGGGCCGTCCATACTGGTGTGCTTCCTGCTGAGGGAATGAAGGAGAATTATTCAGTATTTAAATTGAAATGCTTTACATAGAGAAGCGGTTTATATTCACAGGCTATCTGCTGGGTGAGGTAACACAGGCTATCTGCTGGGTGAGGTAACACAGGCTATCTGTTGGGTGAGGTAACACAGGCTATCTGCTGGGTGAGGTAACACGGGCTATCTGCTGGGTGA
>NW_027120420.1:0-34511 GCF_038355195.1 Osmerus mordax | reverse complement strand
ATCTCTCTCTCCATCTCAGTGCCTGTCTCTCTCTCGTTTGGACTCTCTCTTCAATCTCTCTCCTTGATCTCTCTCTCCTCAGTGTCTATCTCTCAATCACTCTCCCTGCATCCATTTTTCTCTCAAACCCCTTTCACTCTTTCTCTATCACTCTCTCTCTGTCCCTCCCTCCCTCTGTCCCTCCCTCCCTCTGTCCCTCCCTCCCTCCCTCCCTCCCTCCCCTCCCTCCCTCCCTCCCTCCCTCCCTCCCTCCCTCCCTCCCTCCCTCCCTCCCTCCCTCCCTCCCTCCCTCCCTCCCTCCCTCCCTCCCCTCCCTCCCTCCCTCCTCCCTCTGACCTTTCTCTCTGGACCGTCTCTGGATGGTCCTCCTCTCGCTCTGTTGGACCTCGGCTAATCCCTCCCCCCTTCCAATTTCATCTATAGCATTAAATCCTCCTGATCGGATCTCCCCTCCATCTCGGACCGCCTATCCTGCCTTTCATCCTGCCTACTGTCTCCCGTGTTCCCTCCCAAAGTGGACCAACCCAGCAGGGACCCAGCGGTTGTTTTTCAACAACATTTACAGGCTTTTCTTTATTTTTTCTTGCTCTCTCTCTCTCTCTCTCTCTCTCTCTCTCTCCTCTCTCTCTCTCTCTCTCTCTCTCTCTCTCTCATCTGCTCAGTGCGTGCAGGCCCACTGCGTGCATTCAACAACATTTATATGCGCTCACTCTGTTTCTCTCTCACTGTCTACCCCCCCTCTCCCTTTTTCTCTCCCCTTTTCTCCCCCCTGTATGCATCCTAGAGAGACCACGCTGGTTATGTATCCCAGTGTGGCTCAGTTGTAATTTGTCCTCATCAATACGTGTTAACAACAGGCTGCTTAGGTTTTTTGGTGAGACTGCTGGGTTGTCATCGTGGTTTTACACCTCAGGAAAAGCTTAAGTCCAGTGCAGACATGTCTGCCCTGCTGCCCTCCCGCCTCCATCAGTGACTCACTGACTCATACAGGAAGCAGTAGCGGTTGGTGTATAATTGTGTTTGCTGTCCTATGTGCTGTGTGTGTGACTGTGTGCGTTTGGTTGTATGTCTTCCCTGTGTGTGTGTGTGCTTGTGCACCCTGCACTGGTATAAAAAGTAGAATGGCCTTGGCCCTGTCCTTGCTTTCTGCCCCTCGGCCGTGCCCCACCCCCACCCCCACCCCCACCCCACCCCCACACACTTTAGTCCTCGCTGACCAGCTGGGTCTATATCACAGAGAGCCCAGGTACACTGTCACTACTATGTGCAATTCAACTTTTTATTGGGAAACAAGATTGTTTTCCCCTCCTATCACAAATAGTATTTTGCTGGCGACCTCTTTGGCCACCAATCCATGCCCTCATCACAAAGAAGCTTTTGTGTGGACATCTAAAACCTTGAATTAATACCTTCTTTTTGGGATACTTCTGGGTACATTTCTTCGAAGACGCCTCCAGAGCAACCGTATTGACCCCAAACGAGTAGAAGTAGACCTCAAATGACCTGTAGAAAAACTTCGAATCTGTTTTATGTCCCCCCTCATCTCCTGAACACATTTAAGTTTGGGGACAACACAATCTCCAAGGAGAAGCAGGAAGATGACCTCTGAACATGTGGAGGATCCTGCCTGATGACATAAGGTCACCTGAGGTCACAGTGCAACATTGCCAATCTGTCGAGGATGAAGCATTTCAAATGGCTTCTCATAACAGAGAGGATGATAGGCTTATTCCTTGTGATTGAAGGAAGTCGTAAAAAGAAGTTTTTAGTTTGAGTGCTATTTGGTTTGTAATAAGTCTCCAAGCATGTCGGCCAGGGTTTAGTTCCTGTTCCTTCTCTATTCGCTTGGGGAATTGTATCATCATTCTCCACATACCTGAAGTTGAGTGATGTGAAAGGAGGGGGTTATGTGTGTACTTTCTTCAAATACAACATCAGACATTTAGTGCATGTATCAGCACACGCTCTGAGAAATATAATCGCTCTGAAAACGATGGGGAGCGCTGATAAGACCTTCACTGTGAAGCCCGACTTTAATATATCTAGGAAAGGACATTTGAAAACTGGCTATCTATTTCATATTCCTAAATGGCAAGCGGGGAGGAAATAGACTTCGGAATCGGCAAGGTCTGTTATAATAGAAACAGAGAGAAAATAGTCATTTTAAAAATGTATACGGCTTGGAGCGTAATAGTGTAAGTAATTTGTTAAGTGCTTATAACTCCCCCTGCTAAAGTTCTTTGAGATTTCTGCCCGAAGGAAGTGGTTAATTAGCATATTAATTTTTCAGAATGGCTTTGAGGAGCGCTCCTCAATTTTTCTCTTTTTTTCTTATTTTTTTCAACCAGACCGCCCTCCCCTCCCTCCCTTGCTCCCTTCCTTCATTTGAAAACGTTATTTCCTCTGCTACAGTGTGTGTTTATCAAGGACTGAGCCTTCATTGGGATTCAATGGGAGCATGTGTATCGAGCTTGGCATCTCTAGGGTCCTATAATATGCTATAAGTAGCTGCTATCAATCTTCATAACTGTACAATCGTCTATCGACTATGGGAGGGAGATGGTGTAAAACACATGGAATCATTAAGATGGCAAAAAACGATGAGGTTCGCTATTGCTTCGGTTTGTCAAGGTAGACAAAGTAGACTCTCTACCGGGGCGATATTAAAAAGAAAGCATCATAAAACAAAAGATGAAGCTACGACAGTGTGTTTATTTGTCCTCTGGAGTGTAATGGTTATGTAACGGCCCTCGACAGGAAGCCGCAAGTGAAATCAGTGTGGTGTTTTGATATAAGGTGATTGTGGTTCAGCGTGCTCTTGCTTTGAAGCCTCTCAGGACACATTAGACTTAGTCCCATGCTGATTCAGATCTCTGCCAAAAATACACCTGCACAAGAAGCTGCCCGCGAATGACATATATTTCCTTCTTTCTCTTGTCTTTCTCGCCTGTGAGGAGAATTGTTACGCTCTTGTCCGATAAGTGACTGGATGGATCCTAACTCTTCTGAGCTCCACAGGTTGACCCCCGGGTTTGACCTCTTTGATTACTCTCCCAGGATTGATCAGTGTGTGTTTTTTATTCTTCCTTCTCTTCCCATATCTCCCTTTGCTCCTTCAAAAGAGTAAGGTCAAACAGACCCATGATCCCACATAGATGTAGGATTTCTCTTTCTCTCTTCCTACTGTCTCTTGCTATCTCTCTCTCTCTATTTCACGTTCTCTTTTTGTGTCTCTCTCACACATTCTCTCCCTCTCTGTTGCCTGTCTCTTTCCCCTCTCTCTTTCTCTGTGTCTTTACTATTTCTTTTGTATGGTTAAACAATTGTCAATTTAGCTCAGTGGACATGCTGTAGCGTCTGTGCTGCTACTGTTAATTTTCATGCTGCTTTGATAAACAAGCTTCGTACCTGGTTGAGCTCTTTTTAGCAATGGAAAGAGATTGTAAAGGAAGCTGCTTAACGTCACACAAACTTTATTTAAATGTTTTTACTGTTGAAATACTGTTGTCCAGAGGACCTCTTGTTTGGTTGCTGGCACTTCCTGCAGCCCAGACCTGGGCTAATGTAGCTATTCTGCTAATCGGGATCTCTCCGTCAAACTCAGGCTACGGCTGTCAATCAGAGTTAGGCGCCCTTCACTGACACACTCTCCCCTCGCCCGCCCGCTCACTGAGCACATTTGAATAGGTGCATTTAAATTCCCTCCTCCCTCACAAATACGGACAAATTGGAGCTCTGTGGGTTGAATTTAACAAGCGTGAATGGGATGTGGCACGGGTTCCATTGCGGTGTCACTCATGCCGGAGACACGGGCCTGTGTCAAGCAAGAGAAATCCGTCTATCTCTTCTGGGGAAAACTCCACAAACTGTCTGTCAGTACAACGTTGCTGGGTGGGGGTTGGTATTGGCTAAGGACATCGGCAATCAATGTTGGATGTGTGATTTCAAGACGATGGAGGGATGAGGAGGGGTGGATAGGGAAGTGTTGTGTGCTCGGTTCATTATCTCGCTCTAATCAGCCAGGTTCAGCCACAAAGACGGTGAGGGGGACGGGGGACGGGACTGTGATTAACGTAGACCGATTCCGGCGAGAGATTCTCAGCTCCTCATCTTTTTTATTCCGTCTTTTTTTCCGTCTTTTTCCTCATTGTTGTCCTTTTCCTGGAGAGCCAGAGCAGTCAGCCACAATCACGATCGCTGTCACGTTGTCAGCCACAATCACAGTGGAGAGCTGGCTCCTAATCAGAGGTAAATACATAAACACAAATGTGCTTTCGTCTGGCCACTCCACCTGTCCCTCGGGTGAGACTTCAGACTTGAGACGGACAGCTCCGTCAACATCCCACAAGTGGTCGTCCTCATCTCCCTCTCCTCTCCCTTCCCTCTCCTCTCCTCGCTTCCGACTCTTTCATTGAATTCCCCCGTTAGAGGCTTTGGCCAACGGAGAAGCAAATACTTTTTAGTCAAAGCACATCCTCTGTTTTAGCACAGGGACTTTTTGCGCACCCCTGTGTCCTTTGTGCTTGTGTGTGTGTGTGTGTGTGTGTACACAGAGTATGGATCTTGAGAAGGATTGATGAATCACCTTGTTTTTAGAGTGCTTTTCTGACACTGCCCGACCAATGACGCATTTTAATTAGTTTGTGCAGGCCACCAGGAGTCACTCAAATATGGACTCCTTCCCATCTCCCCTCACAGTAAAGGGTCCCTATTTCTCTCAAGAAAGGGTGGTTGGGTGGGGTCTTGCACCGTGAGGTCAGCAGTCTTGCAGTACCATCGGCCATGCTCTTCATTGGTGTTTGGAATGATCAAATGCATTCTTCCTCCACTCCACTTCTCTGTCTTAACTGTTTGTGTTCATGAGAGCCTCTCTTCTATTTCTCTCCATCGGCACCATGCTCTTCTCAGTAGCAGTCTGATGTAAATAGTCTGACTGGGGCTTGGCCCACTTGACAAACAGAAGGTTTACGTTTTAAGGGGACCCCGTTCTTTATAAACACAGGACAGATAACAGATAACGTGGGGAGTGGATGTCGGTTTGATCCCCCCCTCCCCTCCCCTCCCCTCCACACACTTGATGACAGACCACCTTTTCTTCCGAGGCTCCATCTGTGAACACAGCCCACCTGTTTCCTCTCCATTGTAGTCTGCCCTTTATCAGCACCTCACAGCCCGAGCAAGAAGAATTGCGTGTGAGAGTGTGCGCTCGAAAGTGTGTGTGTGTGTGTGTGTGTGAAAGTGAGAGAGAGTGAGATAGAGAGAGAGAGGGATATAGAGAAACACAGAGGAAGACAGAGTGTCTGTGCGTGTTTGTGTTCATGCTTGTGTGCATGGAAGCGAATATGTGTGTGTGCGCGCGCGTGTGTGTGAGAGCATCTTTCACGACAAGGCTGACAGCTGACATTCTCATAGAGAAGGGACTAGGCAGGGGGAGGGCAGGAGGCACAGCGAGAAGAATGATCAAGCTCCGGCCCGTGAAAGACGGCAGGAGCCGAAACGCCAACATCAGCAGCAGGCGGAAGACACAAAAAACTCCCCAGCTCAGCGAAGCTCCAGTTATGCACACACACACACACACATACATACACACACACACACATTCTCTCCATCTCTGCATGCCGTCGTGTGTCATTCCCATTTCTCTCTGCGCCTCGCGGGACTCTCCTTCATATTCATGGATTGGGGAATTTACGTTCTCCCGATTGGAAGATGTTTCGCTCTTTGCTTGCGCCGACAGTATTTTCTTATACGCCGCTAAATCTCTGACTGGAATGACTGGGGAAGGGGGAGAGGTGAGGGGCTGGGGTTGGAAACGAGAGGGAGGATGAGGGGCTGCGATGAAAGGGAGGAAGGACCAGGAGGTTTAGGCTTGTTGTCGCCCGGCCGTGCTTCTTGTGTTAATGAGTTTGTAACACCTAAACAATGACCGCATGTCTCCTCTCATGTTGCCGAGCCTTGGCCTTCTCCCTCGTGGCCGCCGCTGCACACGCCGCCTCCGCTTCACAGGTAGAGCTTTTCACATTCTCACAGATAATGAGGAGCGCCCGCGTGCTAACCATGGGTGGTGAATCAGGCGAGCCCCCCCCCCCCCACGGCACTATGAAGAGGCTGTTTCTCATGTCGAGGCATGTCGGCACACAATGAGACAACTCAGTCACCTCTATCTGTTTGTTCCCCCCCCCCCCCCCCCTCTCTCTCTCTCTCTCTCTCTCTCTCTCTCTCTCTCTGAGTCTGTGTCGCTATATCTTTATCTCGGTCTCTCTCCCTCTCTGTCCTGCTCCCTCTCTATATCTCTATCTATCTTTTTCTCTCTTGCTCCCTCTCTCTCTCTTTTGCTCTGATATCCCCTGCTTTACGACATATTTCATCACCTGATCATTCATCTTCTCGGCGCCTCCACCACCTCATACTTAATACATCCTGGAGTCTTTATGTATGTTAAATGAGCTTGTAGAAGCTCCAAATCAAAAGGAGCTATGTCAGCGTCCGTAGCTCTCTGGGGTGTCCTCTATTTTTGCTTAACTGGGCCTCCAAGAAAGAGAGAGAGAGAGAGTGGTGGTGGTGGGGGGGCTAAGGAGGGAGGGGGGTGGAGAGAAGATGAAGGGCCTGTTGTCTGGTGTCACAGAGGGCAAAAATGGACAGAGTAATTGCGTTGTTTCCCCGAAGGCCCCAGAGAAATCCGTTCAGCAACAGGGGCAGCGTGGCCTGTCAGGGAGCACAAAGACAACACGGGGAAAAAAAACACAAATCTGAACACTCTGCAGACAAGTCCCTGACAGCAGAACCTCCCCTCCCTTAAAAAGAGGACAGGCAGATTATCTCTCAAGATGAGAAGAGGTCGGTACCGAAAAGGAAAGATGTCGGCAAGGGTGGACGGGGCGGTGGTGGCGGGTGGAGGGTGATGCACGGGGGGGGGACAGGGGCATCGCTGGTGTGGCCTTGTCGTCACCTGCGAAGAGACTTTGCTTCACGACATGTTGAGTGACGTCGATGGAAGCCCCGGCCACCGTCTGCCCCGCTTCTCCATCTGTTGAGCTGGGAGGTGGTGTTCTTGGGGCTGCCTCCTTCACCCCCACCCCGGGGGTTGTCGTCCCCCCCCCCACCCCCATTGTGCTCCCTGGCCTCCGCCCCTATTTAGCCCGGGGCGTCAAAGTGTGTAGATCTTGATGATTAAGCCTCTTAAATCTCCTAGGATACTTCCGTTTCATGACTCCTAGGATTCCCTCTCCAGTGCTTAGCATGCCGCCTTGAGTTTTATACTTTTAGCGAGGGCCCTCTGAATGTTCTTATATCTTCAGTCGTTTTCTTTCTTTATCCCCTCTCCCTCCGGCTCTGTAGTTTCTATGTTCACCCCTGCTAGTGATTTACCACAGCCCTTTTGTCAGACAGCGGATGTGCTATCCTCAATATTTACTCTGCATTAAGACAAATGGTGTCTGGCATGTTGGCCGCCTCCTCCCCAGCCCATGAGCTAATGGGGTTTTTCTTTGAGTGAGAAATGGACTTACATACAGCACTGCAGAAATGGTTTGGATGGAAGGAGAGAGGGAGACACAGAAACACACACACACACACACAGGTTCACTCACCATTCTCCGGTTCACATAACTCTCCCCGTAATTAGTGGACGCGAGGAAGGCTAACGTCTCATTAGTGAGGAGATGAGGGCTTATCATATTTATTATGATCTGATCCTTTGCAGGGGAAAACCTGTATTTACCTGCTACATAGTCTAGCCACCATGGCAATGTTTTCCGGCTGGATTCTGAACACTTTCAATGGACTGACAGTAAGGCATGCACCAAGTTTTAAGAGAGTCTTCCGCTTGTGTTGTAGCGTTCGATGAAGCCTAATAGATTCCTAGTCCAATGATTTTCTTTGAACAAAACAGAATTCTGATCAGACCGTATGGGTCAGATCCACTGCGCTGATCGTAATTCTGACACATCAAAGGATCCTTTTATCTAGAATGGGCCCCTGGTATGTCTGGTCCTTTCCACAAATAATTCAGTGGCATTTGTGCTGACCAGTGGTAAAGTATTATTGTGTGTGTGTCTAGGTCTGTGTGTGTTTACACCGACAGTGTGTGTGTGTGTGTGTTTGTTTCTGTGTGTGACTAAAAGGGTCAGAGAGGTTAGTGTGTGTGTGTGGGTCTGGAGTGTAGGGAAAGGTAGGGCCATCAGTGGTAGCTGCAGTAAGGTGTGATGGTGTGGGCGAGACACATTGTGAACTGACTAGAGACTGTAGTGTTGCAGGTGGGGATGGAGGCCACCAGCCAGGGCTAAGAAGCCACCCAGATATTGGGCTGTGAGTGCACCAGAAGTCTGTCCAAAAATGCTTTCATATGTCTTTAATCTTTTTTCTTTCTTTTTCTCTCTCCCTCTCGTTTCTCTTCCAGATGGTCACAAGAACAAAGAAAATATTCGTAGGAGGATTATCAGCAAACACAGTAGTTGAAGATGTGAAGCAGTATTTTGAACAATTTGGCAAGGTAAGCTCCACTTGGGAGATTTCCCTCTTCTCCTTTGGTTGGATGTGGTTTGTGTGATGTGGTGTTTGCGCGTATGTGTGCGTGTGCCTCTTTCCAAGATGGGCTGTGGGACGTGGAAGATGAAAGCAATTGGAAGAAGGGGGGGGAGGGAGAAGGGTACCGCTCTGCCAATTGTTCTGCTTTTGTCTGTTGCTATCATCCTGTCAGCCTCCTGTCTCTTGTGCTGGCAGGTTTGAGGCAACGATTACCTGGTCATGTCTGGAGATGTTTCCTACGTTGGGCTTCAGCTGGACAGACTCTTTGATTGAGAACCTGCGTTCTCCTTCTCTCCCTTGTCCTCTCACTCATCCACAGAACAATTTCCCTACTCCAAATGTGATTGTCAATTGTTTTTACCATCAGTTGACTTGGAAAAGGTAATTTGTTAGCTCTGTTTTGGCTGGTTCTGCTTCTCGGGTATCAAAACAAAAGTTCAACTGGTACCTGAAAAGTTCTGAATTACTATACTTCCCCTTTTCATCACAAGACATAGCCATTGTCTCCTATTTCAGCTTATCTCAAGCTTCATATGAATATTCATATCCTCTCCACAATCACGTGCGAATTGGACATTCCGGAGCCTATTTTTGACTGAGTGGCCTCGTTATTCAGACATTTTAATGGCTCTCACAGGCCCAGTTGGAACACTCATGCTCCTCCTCCTTCTTCCTCAAGGTAATCACTGATCTGACAAGCCTGGATTGGTTAAAGCCATATTCCGGAGGCTTGCGCTTCCACCTGTCCAATCAAGTTAGATCAGTGATTACTTAACGGGGGCTCAGTGGCAGCTCTCTCAAAGGCCGTACTTGTGGCGGCCAAATCAGGCTGTCTGGAGAGAGGCCGGACCTGATCGCCTTGCTCCTCACCACGCCCTCCCCACCCCACACCCCGGGTCACCAGATTGACCTCACCAGGCGAGGGCCCTTCAGCCAAACCCCCCCACCCCCAGCTGCCTGTCCATCTGTCTGCATGCCTCCTTTTCTCTTCCCAATTTGCTGGGTTCATCCATCAGTGCTGTATCGTGAACACACACACACATCCACCTGAGTGGATAAACCAATTAATTAGCTAGTGTCTTCTCTCCAAAAAGGAAGCAGACCTGTCTGACCAGGGCAGCTGTGTGTGGGCAAGGTTCAATTCAGAAGTAAAGGGAGAAGAGGAGGAATGAGGAAGAGGTGAGAGGAGAGGAGGAATGAAGAAGGGAGTGGTGCAGGGGAGGACTGTGGAAGAGAAGAGAGGAAAGTAGAGGAAGAAATTAGGAAGGGAGGAGAAGAAACAAGAGGAGAGGAAATTAGAGGAAGTTACAGACTTAAGGAAGCTAGAATCTGAGTGAGTTGCATGTGAAAAGCAAAAACGTCAGGAATCCTTTTGTAGCCTCGCTCATGATGACTCTGCAGTTCTGCTCACCTGGAAGTGGTGTCACACCGTGTCAGCTGTGTGTGTGTTTGAGTGCATGTGTTTGTGAGGGCACACACATTTGGGTATGCAACATGCACATCTGTGTTTCAGTAATGGTGTGCCATTTTATGCATGTCACCGCATGCCTCCTGTGTGATTTTCTGCTTTACTTAATAGAGTGTGCGCAGTGGTGCTCTTGGCACTGTTTTGTGTCATGGCGCTGGAAGCAGGTGGCTTGGGCCACCAGGGTCAGAGGAGCTGTCTCAGAATGCAGGCTGTAGGCTGCACTCCACTTGTAAGTGTGTGTGTGTGTCTGCGTGTGCACGTGTTTGTGTGTGTGCATGCATGTGTGAGTGTACGTAGGAGAGTTTGTGCGTGTGTGCACATACTACAGTATTTGATGGTGTCTTGGCGCCTGTACCTGTGTGTGTACCTGTGTGTGTGTGTGTGTGTTTAACTCTGACAGTGTCCTCCAGTAGAAAGAAAGATATTCTTCCCCCAGTTCCGTACGTCAGCACTAAAGTGCATCTTAGGCAGAACGGTGACTGCCCTGGAGTCCCTAAGCTAGATTTATTGAGTGTGGAGGGAATCTGAATAAACGTACCGCGGAGACACAGGCACCGTATGGTATGACCCGCCGCCACGACCACAGACTTGAGTGTATTGTCTTTGCAGAGAAAGCAATGCGAGTATGTCTTGTGTGAGGTCATTTGCATGGGGGCTCTAATTAAAGTTCTCCCTCAACTTCCAAGGGCAGCCGCCTTAACTATACTGTGTGTACGTTAGTTTTGTAGGGGGAAACATTTGAAGAATTTTTATATATTTATTTATATTTTTTGTCTCTCCCCCTTCTCCCTCGCCTTCTCTCTACCTCTCACTTCTCTCTCTCTTTCTATGTCTAGTCATATTGACATTGTTTGGGGATGCCTAGAACTTTCCAGATTTTTATCATGATTATGCAAAAGTACATTCTTAACCTCTGCCCACTTCCTGTGCATAATGTTCCAAATTAGCAGATGAAATACCAGGAAGGGGGGTCTGGTCTCTCCCCCACTCCTTCCCCCACTTCGTTGTGAGCACTAGTAGCATGCTAATTTGCCAGGGCTGGTGAATGCTTAGTCATAGGATTTGTTCTAATCGGCTTGGAGTTTGTCTGCAAACAGAGTGCACTTATCTGAGCGGCAATAAACTCCTGCTTTGCTGGGGTCCTCTCAGCTGCCGAGACAGCGTACGCACTAGACCTGCAGGATCCACCTGCACTGCTAGCTTCACCAGCACTGTCTAAATCCAGTCAGCGTTCGTTTGGTACAGCACTCTGTACCTGATCTGTTCTATATGACAGTGGCATGTATAGTCAGGGGACAAAAATATGAAGTGTTTTTTTGGGGGGTTGAACTGCTCACCCTCAGCTATAAGATCTCTTCTGTTCCCCTACTTGTCTCTGGAGCAGGAGGGAAACAAATGAGAGGAGGTATGGAGGGATGAAAGAGGAAGAAGGGAGACTCTCAGCTCTCTCTAGTCCAGAGGATTAGTTCTGTCATCATGCCCACCTCTCAGAGGCGCCCAGAGTGTGTGTGTGTCTCTCAGTGTGTGTGTGTGTGTGTGTATATATAAGTGTGTGACTGTGTCCTTGTCTGTGCGTGTGTTAGTCTGAACCTTAATAAGCTCTCAGAATGATTCTCACAGCCCCAGTGCCAAAGAGTGAAACTGAATCTACTTGTGGACAAAAAAAAGAATTGTTTAAGTGTCTTTGCCTGACCTTCTTATTGTATAATTTCGCAGTACTCAGAGAGCCGTGGAAATTGGCCCTCTGTGGAGATTGCTCCCTGGCCCTGTTGTTCAAAGGGATATAAATAAAGGATCAGGGCTGAGATAGGTGTGTTGGAGCACCTTATTTGTACATCTGATAGCTACATCTAGCAGCTCATGTAAACTAATTCAGGATTCTTCTTTTGACCACTTGACCATCATTTTAACCCCCAGTCACCATGTACACTGGTATTTTTTACCGTGTTTTTTCTGTCACCAGGACTTGTAATACTTTAGCATAGCGGCTGCTCAGCCTACAGTGTTGCTCTGGCTTTTCTGCTTAAGCAATCTTGCCTCGCTTAAGCTAACTTGCTCACAACCTCCCCCTACGGACGAACTTGCCAACACATAACAGCTTGCTCGCTGTGATTTCTCCTCTTCAGAACAGGGCCTGAATACCACAGAGGCAGTTTCCCTTTACGACCTGAGGTTAACATGTCTTATTTGACCGGTTCAGAGCACCATGAGCCCCCCCCCCCCCCCCTTGAGCAGTTGGAACAGTGTGAATGATCTTTTAAGTGAGTCGGGGTCAGACCCAGAAGGTTTTACTTCAGACCGTAGGGGCTGTTCCACGCATTTCTGTCTCGTGAAAATTGTAAGCGTGCACTTTGAGGAGGGCAGGTCTCGAACGGAAACGAGACTGATAAGTCGGGTTGAAACCACTCTGATCGGGAGACGTGTGAGAGAGGAAAGCAAAACAAATGATTTAATATTCTCTCTGACCTTGTGAGTGCTCTGTGTATTGGCAGTGGTTCCTGGAGTTGAGAGGTTGCAATTGTCAAATGCTCGCCAGAGAAAGGGAAGTTGAGGAGCTTTTGGGCAATCAATTTTAATTCGACAAAGTGTATTTCTTCTGCCGCCTTCTTCCGCGAGCGAGGCTTGTCTTTCAGTTCCTTCTCAAAGATTTTCTCTTGACCTTGCTGTGGATCTGGCTCTTCAGGGAACCCTCCACTTCGGTATATTACACAGCCAACCCGTCGAAAGAATAAATGTTTCTCTCAATGCTTTTTCAGTGATTTTTCATCAGGTTATTTGCCACTCGATAAAATGACCACCTCAATCTACATTTGAGAAAGTTAATCTATCCCGCTAATGGTTCCTTTTACTAATAGCTTTTCTCACCTGCAAGTCCCTGAGCATTAAGATGATTTAGTGAATGAGTCGTGGGTGGGGTTGGGGGACGGGGACGTCAGAGACGTGCTCCCTCTAGCTTACTTAGTGAAACGTCATGATGTGGTTTGTCACCGATGGTGGCGCTCGATCCACCTCATGGCACTGATGGAACCTCTAAACCAGGTTGTAAGGTTGAAAGTAAAGTTGAAAAATATATTTCAGTTCAATCTATGGGAAAGTCTGAGTTGCATTTATACTGAAAAGGCTTTAGAATTGGTCAAAGAGCAAAGAATGAAAGTCATGCATCATCTAGTTGAAATTATATAGCCAATTTACTGGTGTAGTTATATCTGTCGTAGTACAGGTTCAAGAGCTTGTTTACTCCTGAGGTTCACTAGCTTGAGTTCTAAGGTGAGGAACTGCAGTGAGCACATGGAACAGAACCTCTCTGACCCTCACAGATAGGACAGAGTTCATACTGTGCAATCTCTTAGCAGTTTATCTTTCAGAGCATATTTCTCAGGGGAAGAGAGGATTGCCTTGATTGCTCTGGAACTAAGTCACTGGGTCATCTGTTAAAACACCTGTAAGGGCCCCTGCACTCCTCTTCAAAGATGGCAGCTGTTTAGAAGATTGTGTGCGATTGAACGGATTGCTGGCAACTGGCTCACTCGCCTAAATCTCATAAAGATAGCAAGCGACAATCTTGAGGGGGGGGGGGGGGTTAGGATGGATGCTTGAAGCGCAAGGGTAAATCATTCCCGAAGATTGCATGGTGGTTTGAAATTTTTGTAAAAAAGAAAAGAAATCTGCCAAAGCTCAGACTCAACTAGCCACCGTGGTGTGCCTCCGCCGAAAATCAGATAGCAAAGTGCCCAGACGGAAGGGGGAGCAGTTGTGATCGGATCGGGGAGCGAGGAGCGCCAATTAAATTGGAGCAGAGGAACCGTTCGGATTTAAAGAAATAGACGGCCTTGAGACGAGCTGGCATTTCCTATCCACCGTCTCCACGCGGCGCCCTGCCAAGGCCAACCCACGCCGGCGTAATAGCTTCCCATTTGGGGGTCCTACCTCTGATCTTAAAGTGGGGGAGGCAAGAGGCGTCCGAGGATCTTGGCGGAAATAAGCCCTTCCCCCCCCCACCAGGCCCCACCCTCTGAGCGGCCTGAGACGCCCAGGCCCTTTAAGTGCTGCTGGGCAACGGCGGCAGGAAACTGCAGGCGGCTGATTCTCTCAGAGAAGCAGCGGAGGACTATCCGGTAAACAACCGAGGATGAGTGACGGCTCCCTAAGCGGCGCCACTCGACCTCAGGAGCCCCAGCTGAAGACTAGGGTCACTGCGGTGCCTCGCGCATCGAGGTGCACCCGCCTTTTCCTATCGCCGGGCGGGAGCGACCACGAAGGACCTGCTGTCACCCTGTGAGGAGTAAATTAAGATCTATATTCAGAAGCTCAGCATGAAAAGGGGGAGCGACGGGAAAAAAAAGGAAAAGATGAAAAGAAAATTATAACTCAAGGTTATCTCCCACCCCCGCCCACCCCCCCACTCACTCACACACACACACACACTCCAAATCCGATTGTACAGTAGCAACAGAGGCCTTACCTGCATGCTGGCAGTCTGTGTGCCATATCTATTTGTTTAAAAAAAGAAAAGAAAAAGAAAGATTCCGACAACAAAATCTCGACTCCCATCAGGGAAAACTGCCTCCCACTCAAAACAATTTGAGCAAGCTCAGTAAATGGCCTTGTTTCTTTCTGCATTTTTTTCTGATTCCTTTTTTCTTCCTCCCTCTCCCCTTCTCTCACTTCCTTCACTGCAAGGTTGGGGTTGTTTTTGTATTTTTTTTTAATGCAAAGTCCTAATGAAGCCTCAAAGGTATTGAACATCATATACAATTACTGTGCTTACACAGCGGAGAACGAGTGTGCAACCGCCAAACCCGCACTCTGCAGGCTCTTCCTCCTCTCTTCATCCCTGCCGCTTGGAGTCATGCCAACGCCATGGCGGCTGGCGCCTCAGTCAGACAAATATAAAGAGGGATTTGCTGCAAAGCACGTCTGTCAAGACCTTCTTTTCTCTTGCTTGCGTACTGGCATGTCCTGTTTAATTACTGTGAACAACTGTATATCCTCTGAGAGAATACACAGAGGAGTTAGAAGGGGAGAAATGGACGAGACATTATGCAGAGCAGTGTAAAGCCTCCATCAGCTGTTAGTATGTCTGGCCACCTGATTGCGGTAATGCAACCACAACAACATTGTGTGGGTTTTAGTACTGGTTTGAATTGGATTTTGCGACTTCTGCTTTAATCTGGTTATGTACTTTATTGTTAGCTCCATCTGATTTCATCAGAAGGTAAAGTTGTCTTTTGACGATGTTCCTCATGATTTCACACCTTTGTCTTTACTTTGGGTTCAAGGTCATCAATAAAAGCCCCTTACATTAAGGCGCCTTAAATCCTCAATGTCTTTCGAGTCTTCAGTGTTCAGTTGCAAATTTCAAGACTCAGGGATGGGTGGACGGATCCGACTAGCGGACCATTGATAAAAACTGTCAGGTTGACATGGATGGGTCAGCTGAAGCGAAGGACAGATTGCAGGGCAGATTAAAGCACTGGAGAAGGGGATGAGAGAAAAGTGGAATAGATAAAGGACAGTATGAGTCATAGTGTTTTTTCTTTCTTTTTGGGGGGGACAGACGCTCCTACAGACGCTCCTACACTTTATGTAAATTGTATTGGCGATCTCTCACTGAGCGCTCTCTCCGTTGGAGTCAAGTGCACAAGGAAAGGGTGAAGGGCTCTCAGGCTGGCACACTAATTAACTGAAATGCCACCGCATTACCTGGTTTTTAATGAACTTTAAAAAGGAAGAGGAGGAAAAAAACACAAAGCAGAGCTTCGCTCTTGGAGCGGGTGAGCTGGGGGGGGGGGGCTGGTGAACACTGCTGACACAGTAGCGGCCGTCAAAGTGTGGCCTTCGAGTCCAGAATGCACAATGGGGAGGAAAGGAGCTCTCCTCCCCTCTCCTCCCCTCTCCTCTCCTCCCCTCTCCTCCCCTCTCCTCCTCTCCTCCTCTCCTCCTCTCCCCTCCCCTCCCCTCCCCTCCCCTCCCCTCCCCTCCCCTCCTCTCCTCTCCTCTCCATACTCTTTGTGATGAGAAGACAGTTCCTGGGGTGCCCCCTTAGAGATGAAGGGAGGCAAGGTTGAAAGTTGCAGCTCCCCACTCTGGGGGGGCAGGGGCAAACTATCACTTCCTGTCTGGCCACCATCGCCCCATCACTGTCACAAAAACAGCCAGTGACCAACAAGCCAAAATACATCCCTTTGCACTCAGGCCAAAGGATACCACCTCAGATAAAAGCACCGTAGCAACATAGTTTGTTGGTTTGATTGTTAAACGTAGTGACCGCATCGGTTTGCTGCAATATTCACAGGCCCTAAAAACCATAGTGTTGCAGTGTTTTTAACGCCACTGTACATAGAATTAAGACAGATATTCACTTTAAATGGAAATTTGTTACACAAGCTGCGAGCTGAGAGCTTGGTAAATTGGCTGCCTATATCCTCCCTTATCCCTTTACCTAATGAAAGGAATACTATAGGATGCAGAAGTCAAGTTCCTCAGGCAATCCACCTCTGTTGTGAGGCAAAGAGCAGGTCAGCCTTGGCTGCTCTCCCAGATACACGCACGCACGCACACGCATACACACACACACACACACACTACACACACAGACACACCAAACATACTGTACACAAGAAAAAAATTATATTACTTCATCTATTTGTTGATATTTTGCAGTGTTTAGGTGAAAAACGCTAGTTCCATTCATCCTCTAGTGGTAATAGGTTTTCATTAAAGTGAGAATTAGATTTTTTCTCGCTCTCCTTTTCCAAATGTGCACTGAAAATTCAGTGTCATTTTGCCAATGTGATTAACAATACAAAACAATGGTGATGTTTTGCCATCTTGAAATGTCACATTGTTCTGTCACACTGTTGCTTTATCATAAAAGACAGATTGCCGGTTTACGCGGCAGGATTTACGAGTTGATCAACCTGTCTGTTGTTCCCAGGAAACCCTACAAAAACACCAGTGGAAGTGAATAATTAAATAGGATGATGAAAAAGGAGAAGAAAAGAAAAAGAAAAAAGAGGGGTCGACAAGCTTTCTAATTTCCCTCAACAGCAGGTGGTGGCCATCCATCTGAGAGTAGTTACAGACAGCTTGGTGGGAGACGCCCCCACACCAGAGACGTACGTGTGTGTGCGTGTGCGCGCGTGTGTAGACAGCCAGGGGAGACTGAGACCTCTGGGGAACCGCTCCCCCACACACACCTAATGATGACACTGGGCCGCGGTGCCCTCCGAGGTTGGCGCTGCCCACAGGTATTGACCCCATCCTAGCAACACTAACATGCTACACACTGCTCAGAAGAGCGGCTGACAGTTCTAATGTCAGAACAGAATAGAGATCACACTGGCTTTGTAATCCTTTGTTGTAATCCTCTCTGCCTTATGGCAAGGTGTCACTCGCAGACTCTATCCATGCATCTAAGCTTGTCAGAGGAGGCAGGAGAACTGAAAGGTCCCTAGGCCCCAAAAGGGGAGAAGACATGCTTTATCAGACTACAAAGTGCAAAAGAACTACAAAAGCAGCCATTGCTCATGTGTTTAACTGTCATCACGGAATAAAGAGAGACTCAGCGTTATGACATTGTAAATGTGGTGACGGCCTAGTAGACATCCCAATAGGACATCTGGACACTGGCTCCTCCCTCCTTAGGCAGCATGCATGAAGGACAGTGATGAAGAGAGCAGAGGACAGGATACGGCCCCCGTTTCCTATGATGTCGTTTTTGTCTTTTTAAACGAATCCCTCAGACAAACCAATCCTTACACCAGCCAACATTTATTATTGCGCGTCTCTGTTGAGACAAAGCACAGCCTGAAAGAGTGTCCAAGCGGCCAGTAAATCTCTCCCTGCAGGAGGGAGACAGAGACGAAAGCCAAGTGGCCAGCTCTCATTTGCAAGTCGGAGCTTAATTAAAATCCTCATGCGAGCCAGAGAGCAAACCCAACAAGCGTGCGGTGATCAACATAAACAGTCAAAAGAGAAAACTCTCTGAAGCTTCTTTCCTTTTGCCCTCCTGCCATCCTTCTGTCTGTCTTTCATCATTTCAATTGCACCCCCCTCTCTTCTCCTCTCTTCTCTCTTACCCTATCTCAGTATTTACCTCTCTCTTTCTCAATCCCCTATATCCTCTAATTCTATCTCGCTACTTCTCGGTCTCTCTCCCTACAAAGTAGTTTGATCTCACTGGTCCTTGTCTAACCCCATGCCCAGAACCAGTGATAGCTGGATAAGAGGCCACAAATCACCTTTAGCCCCCTCCCCTATCCTCTTCCTCTGCAATGTTCAGTAGTATACAGTACGACAGTGTACAACTTTTTCATGTACGGAAGCTAGAGTAGTTTGTTCTTAGTTTTTTTCTCTTATTTCCCCCTGCGTCTCCTCTCCCCTCCCTACGGAGCGCTGTGCGATTGTCCTCTGTGGGGCGCCCTCCCACAATGTCTGTCTGCACACACACTCTCCCAGTTGGCCCAACACTCCAGAGAAGTCCTTCTGGGAGGCCCTGGCATGGGCTGGCATCACCCGGGCATCCCCCACAGAGACTGTGATGTCCACTGTGGCACACACTGCTCCAAGTACCCCAAGGCTGGCTGGGAAAGCAGGACGAAATGACACAAAAGAGGATCTGTGGAGAATGAAACATCCTTACCCTATACACACTGGAGATAAATAGATTTTTCAATTTGGTGTAATTAAACTACCATGGACACATTTGGTCCTGGTTGCTATCCTTCTAATACTTTAGAATGTGCTTCATGACACTTATTACCTTCACAGTGAATGTGCCATTCCAGAATTTAGCTAGGAGGCTAACTCTGTACGCTCACCAATGCAAAGTAATGTAGACAAATGTAGTCAGCCAAGGCGTTGTGACCCAAGTTAGCTACTCATTGAATATAAGCGGCGCTAAACCTCCTCAGATGAATTATTTTGGGAAAAATCTTACACCAATCTTGTCAGGCTTCGCAATACCACAATTTCTCTTCTGACTTGACTCTGGGTCTGCAGCATTAAGCTTTCTGTATTTACCATATTCTCCCCTCCACACTTTCCAAAGACTGTCCCATTTCATCTCACTAAGATGAGACTTACTTGTGCTCAGTGCGTCTTACATCCATCTCATTCTGGCGACCAATCACAAGGGCCTTCTTCTCCTCTATGCTCTCTCTTCAGTCAGGTGTGTCCTCACAATCCATCTATTTTAGCCTCCTCCAGGGCGCTGTTCAGGGCGTAGGGACTCCTTCCTTTGGCATCCCTTGTTCATGACCCAAATCCGCAATTGGCTTTTTAATTGTCCCTTCTCGAAGGGCCCCGTGCGTTTATCCGCGTAACCACTCCACGGCTCATTTTGTTTTACTAGTTTCCTTGATAATCACAAGCCACCAGTGATTATCTAACTGACTGAGCTATCGTTTATTTCCACGTCTGTTCCTCACTGTTTCCTTGTGCTTGCATCCGTTTTGAGGCTATTTGTGTGCATGTGTGTGTGCATGCATATTGGCCTTGCAGCAGTCTTTGCATATATTTTCATACCTTAACACTGTGTTTGTGCGTGCTTGTGTGTGATTCTAAGCACATCTTCTCAGAGTTAGGCTGCAAGGCCAATGTGGAGCAAATTGTTCGTCTCTAATTGCCAAACGCTTTGATACCTCTCCCCCACCCCCCGCTGATCAGCAATGGCCCTTAACGTAATAAGGGCCAATTAGGTTAAAGGAGCTTAGCTACTTCCCCTTATGGGGCCATGGTCTGGAGTTTCAGTGCAGGCAGTCCTGGTTTCCCTGGTCTCACTGGTTCCCATTCCTACAGGAACATCATGTGCTTATAACCAGTAACTGTTGCTCATGCTACAGGTTAGCATTTGTTTTTGACTGTCTTTCAAGGGGGCTTTTTAGAAGGTCTGAATGTCGTTGTTTGATCTTGAACAAATTGTCTTTGATAGTGTTGATATCAGTCTACATACTGTCATTTGCAGGTGGAAAAATAGGTTCTTTTTTGTTGAAGGATGTTAGCATGTTCTCACGAAGATCCTCTCTAGATAGCTCCTGTTCCTACGTTTGCAGAGATTGGAAATCTCTCTGGCCCTCGTCTCGCGACGGGACTCTGTGTCTCTAATGTGCACTGCCCTGTGACAGAATGGATGAGACGCTGGATCAGTGACACATTTCCTGGCGGGTGACGTTGGCTTGAGGTGACGTTGGCCCTCTCTCTGCCTGTGAGCCGTGTTAAATGAGGCTCGGAGCAGGGCCGGGGCCCCGGTGATCAGATGTCCCTGCTCCCGTGCCCGCCTGCTGCCATGCCCGGGTCCCAGGAGCTCCACACTCCATTTGCCCTGGCATCGGAGCGGCTGCGCCCGGGCCCCTCTCGCTCAGAGGCGGCAGAGGCGGCCAAGACGTGCCCGCCCACACAGTACCCCCACAAGCGCACAAACACACATATATCAGCGCACATCACTGGACCTCCTTTTTAGGTGCAGATGTGGCTACAGATAACGTAGCACACACTCAGACACCCACACACACACACGTATGTCTGCGTGCATAGACACACGCTGTGGCCTAAGCAGTAATGTCATTGCTCTGGCCAGATTTTTTTTGGGAAGCATTTGAAATGTCACTGTGAATAGACACTATTTTGCATTGTGCCCATATTTTATTGAAGGGTGGCACTTGTTTGAGTGCTTCTTCAAAAAACATGTGGATTACGGAAATGCCATTTAGACTGTTCAAGCGCTAAGGATCAAGTGATTTTTGTGTAAGTCCATGTGCTTTAGATATATCCCTCTAAGACTATAATGAATCCAGAAAATATTTATTAATAATAATGCAAAAAAAAGCCCCCCAAAAAACAAAGCAGTGCTTCTCTAGCCCGCCATAGAGATGATTATTTCAATTTTTTCGGTCAGAGGAATAATTGTGCATAGCAGAGCAGAGCTTGGCCAAGCCTGAATGTGACCTTTCCAAACAGACACACAATGCATATACATGCGCCGTCTTGCGTAGATATCATTTCAAGCATTTCAAACCCCTCTTTTATATTCTAATTTATCAACAATTTATGGGCACCATGGGATAGATTTGGAGATGGAGCGGGTTATGGCGCATGGTTTCAGAGTTAGCGTTTTTGTAGTGTTCAAACACAATGCCTGGCGAAAGAGTGTGTCTGTTAGGAGAGAGAAAAAGAGAGAGTGTGTGCTTCTGTCTGTGTGTGTTTCCCTGGGAGAGTTTGTGAGTTTGGATCTGAGTGTGTTTCCGCCTCTGTGTCCACAGCTGTCTAGTTGAGTGGAGGCTTTGGCAGAGATAGTGGGAGAGAGAGATACAGATAGGGAAGTACAGAGAGAGAGAGAGAGAGAGAGAGAGAGAGAGTTTCTTCTTTTCCTTCTTCCCCATCACACCTTATTCCCTTTGACAAACGGCCCTAATGGCTCAATATTTGAGTGTCTGCTCAAAGTGGGCAAAGTCTCAATCCTGTTTCCCATCTGCCACGGCTGTTTCTCCCCCCTGCACATGTGACAGATTCACTCTCCAGTGTTTTAATTTGGAGTCGGTGTTAGGAGACCTTTTCCGGAACAAATTATTCAAAAAATGATGACAGAATTTTCTCCCAAGAGCCTCAGCTGTTTCCCCCAGGGAATACGGTGTCTACTTTTAACCTTTTTCCCAAGAACTGGGTTGCTAGCTAAGCGTGTGTGTGTGTGTGTACATGTGTGTATGTGTACGCATCTTCATGGGTGCGTGGGTGTACATGTGTGCTTGTGTGCGAGCGCAAGCTGGGTCATGTGTGCATCCTGTTTGTGTGTGTGTATGCGAGCGGGGACAACGAGGAGCGTCCTCTCCCAGCCCAGAGCCAGCTGTGACGCTGCCTCTGTGGTCTCAAGAGCCCTTGATGGGAATTGGACACGAGAGACGAGAAAAGAGAGGCTCAGGTGGTCTTCCTGTATCGTCGGGCCTGAAAGCGATCGAGCGCGGCAGCCATTTCTGTGGTTGCGTCCTCCACTTCACACTGACCTTCAGTTCCGACTCTTCCCCCTCCTGCATTGCTAAAGTGATACTTTTCTTCTTCTTCTTCTTCTTCATCTACTGGGGCCAACGAGCGTCAATGAGTGCGCTCTCTCAGGGGCTCATATCCATTTTCAGTATCAGAATGCTTCATTACACACCTTGACCCCTGCTGGCATTTCAACCTTCCCGCCTGGATTAAGCCTGCGCTGTGAAAGTGCCTTTGAAAAATCTTCAGGAAGAGACAGTGAAACAGAAATAGAAGCTAGAATAAATGGTGAGGTTGAGATGGAGAGCATGCCAGGATAAAGATACTTCCTTTACGTTGTTTATGGGTGGGTTGCAAGTTTGATCAGTAAGTGTGGTCTGGTCCATTCCCTCTACATTTTGGTGGACCAATACAAATAAGAAAAATACACATTAAAACCAAAAAGGCTCAACCTGATCTCTCTTCCAGAAATATTTTTGTCATTTTAAAATCTCTCTCACTGAAACCTTGTTTTGCATCCAGGCCTGCAATTGTCTCATGATTGCGATTACTAAATGTAACAGTCAAAGATGATCCTTGATACACGCTCCGGGTTCCAGCACGCTCTCAGTCGTACTGTGGAGACGTGCAAGCCTGTGTTGTTGTTCTTCATCTGTTCATTCGTCAGATATCCGTGTGCAGGAGAGCCAGATGATTTGACTTCTAGCCCACTCACCTATTACAACTGGGAGCAAAAACGAATCAGCACTGAAGTGGCTTTCAAACGATGTCATGTCTCCGTCTCTTTCTCTCTCATGAGATCTATTCCTGCGTCCTGGCATGAGACTCGGCTGTGGGCTTATAAATAGCGGCTACCGCACAGGAGAGCCGGGCATTGTGGGACGGCGCGGACCAGGCTGCGGGGATTATCATTAGTCATCGCAATGGTGACGGCGTCACTCTTGAGTCAGCGTTGCTAGAGTAGAGAACGACCTCGACAGAGGCCAGTGCTTTGCCAGAATGTTACCTGATCCGTCTTATCTGCCAAAGCGGTCTATACTGAGTACAGTCAGGACTGGAGGCCATAACTGACTTAAAAGGTTTTGCTGAGAAAAATGTCCTAAATCCTGTTTTTACAAATGGAATAGTGGGTTTCTCTCGAAGTTGTTACTGTAGAATTATGTAAATGATCCTTTATTTGGAATGTTTTGTCACTTTTGTTAAGAGTTCACGTGTCCGCCCGCCAGTTTTTGTTTCCAATGTTATGTTGTCGTCCCACTGTGATGAAAGCACTCCCTTTCAAATGACTAAGACTCTTAATATTCTGCCCCACGTGCTAGCGCACTCTGTCACCCAGTTGAAAAGTGCAAATCCAATGATTCCACTTTTCACAGGTACAGAAGCTGGGTAGCAAGCAGGGATAAAGTCAAATTCAAGTGGTGAAGTGTTATCGTGTGAAAATCTGCGCGAGGGGGGAATGGGGTGGGTGGGTATGGTGCCTATTAATCCACATCATAGTGCCAAAACCTAATTGGTACTCGGAGTCTACAGTTTGGGGATGAGATGATCTCCACTGTGCTGCCTCCCTTAGCTGCTCATCTCTAGACACTCAGAACTAGACACTCATTGGCCGCTTAAGCTAAATGTGCCACAAGGAAGCGGGGAGGCCTTGATTGGCCGCATTCCAATTTCACCCCCTCTTCCCCCTTCCTCCTTCGAATGCCATTTTCCCACTTGAGACTTGACCAAGGGTGTCTGAGAGGATGGGTTAGAGTGAAATGGAATGAACTTCACTCAGCTCCATGGAAAGGTTCGGGCCAGACTGTGTTCATTGCATCAGCATTTTCATCTTGAATACAACAGTGAGTTGTCAAGAGCAAAGGGAAGAGTCCACTTTTTCAATATGGCGCTCTGGTTGATCTACTTTTACTTGTCCTGCCATAATGACCACTCAGATCCCTATCCAGCGATTGACTAGAGAGGAAATGTTTGGTTTAATCACTTCCTGTTTGCTCTTTGACCTCAGTGTGTCCTTCAGGCTCCTTAGCTGGTGATTAGCTGCAGCTGGTAACATTCTGCCTGGCCCTAGGAATAAACAACCCCGGCCCCGCCCCCTCATCAGGGGCCAATTAGGATGCTGGAGGCTGTGTTGACGTGGCAGGGAAACGCAGAGCTAGTTGGACAGCAGTGTTTTTTTGGTTCAACCAATCAGGAAGGTCCTTGCACGCCAGCCCCAGCTGCTGATAAAAAAGAGAGATGGAGGGATGGAGAGAGAGGGAGAGATGGAGGGATGGAGAGAGAGGGAGAGATGGAGGGATGGAGAGAGAGGGAGAGAGAGATGGAGGGATGGAGAGAGAGGGAGAGAGAGATGGAGGGATGGAGAGAGAGGGGGAGAGAGATGTCAGGATGTCCGTGCAGCGCCCCTGGGAAAGAAGAGCCTGTTCCCTCACTTTGACTCTAGCACCGCGGTCACACAGGCGGATTTGTCACACAAAGCTCCCTCCCTCCCTCCCTCCCTCCATCCCTCCCTCCCCTCATCTCTTCCACTTAGTCCACTGCAACTGCCTCCATCTCCTTGTCACCCCATGCCCCCCCCCCTTTTCTGACCTTCATCGACAAACCAGCTAACATTGAGAGTATGAATGGAAATTTTAAAAGCTCTGCTAAGAATCCATTAGAGCCTCCACAATGAACAGAGGAGACAGAGATTCTCTTCATGTCACAGGGGCTTAATTCAATCGCTCATCTGCTGTGGTCTGGGTTTGTGTTCGGGGGGAAAACTCGATTAAAGGAGTCGTGAATGATCTGATTGTTGCATATTTGCCGCTGTTTGCTTTGGGAATTATTGGAGATGCGCTGGCATGTTTTTCTCGCAACACAGAGCTCTCTGTCTGATGACTGGGAAACACGTTAGAGCCTTCTCACGTTGGTTGCAGGGATGAGATGGCCAGCAGAGTGATTTTAGATTTGCCACTGCCACTAAGTGCTGTGGTATTCTGCTTAGCTCTTTCACTGACACCAGACCAGGCCTGTAAGGCCTTTCTGCCCTTATAGCAATGCGTCCCTTAGCTGTTTTTACTGACCCCAGACCAGTTTGGCAGAGCTTTTCTGCTTCAACAGACGACAGTCTCAAGGCGCAGTTGTTTTTAACCTTGCTCCACACCTCCTTCCCTCCCTCGCTCCATCTTTCCTCTCTCATACTGCCCCCCCCCTCCCTCGCTGAAGGAGAAGACCAGTTATTTACTGAGGCTGGCTCTCTGTGCTCGGCCCAAAATAGAGGCACAGTAATCACAATTACACAGCCAGGGTGGAGGCTGAAGTGTCATTTAGAAAGATAATCAAAAAGTCATCTCTCTCCTCTTCTCTCTCTCTCTTTCTCTCCATCGCTCTCTTTCTCCTTCCCCTCTTTCCATCTCTCCCTCCCCCCCTCTCTCTCACTTGGCATCATTTCAAGAAGCCCTGTTCTCAGTAAAAAAGACATAGGGGAGGTTAAAGAGGCGGAAAAGGTTACACAATGGGAGAGAAAGAACAATAACCGACTTATCTTACAATAAGAGGTTAAAATGACTTTAAGAGCCATTTTATGCCTGGAGGCGGGTCAGAACTTACTTTGAAAATACCACAAACCCTTTTTAAATTTCTGCCCTGTTATTCATAGTCTCAACACGATGATTCTCACTCTAAACTTCCCCCACGAGTCATTCAGGCCGTAACATTTCAAAATGCCTCCATTAAAAGGTGAACTACCATTTAATTACTTGGGGTATCAAATGTAATTTTGTATTAACGCTTTTTTGTTAGCTTAACTAGAGGGAATTGGCCTGTAAACGACTGAAGCCCCGGATTGCAGGCTGTTTGTGAGCTGCTGTATTTTCCAGCCACACGCCTGTTTCCCCCGCCTCACCGGTGATGGATGCACTCTGATTCGCTTCCTACACAGGGGAGACAGGATGGGGGCGGGCATACGCCACTGTGAGTGACAGCTCGCCGTGCTTCAGCGTTGCTTTTCCAGGGCGAAGCGTGTCATCTGGAGAGAACGCGGGGCCGCTGAGGGAACGCCAGCATCAGTCACGGGCGCCATATATATACCGGAGGCTTCACTACACAGACTCGCAGGTGATCCGTGACAGGAAATGGCTTCTGACACCAGGAAACATCCTCGTTCTCAACGAATACGGAGTGAAGGAGTGGGCACGTCTCTATTTTAGTTGTGCCCTTTTTCCTTCTCTTCTTTTTCCCTTGAAGCCAAAGGTTTGATCAGAGGTGAAGCCTGGTCTAACCTGTGTGCGCGTTCATTTGAACAAGCTACGCCTCTGCGTTTCAGAAAAAAATTGATGAATTAAAAAGGAAAATATGCTGACCGATGATTGCTCCTAAAGCTAAAAGGAATCGAGGGAAAGCAAATGTAATCACACAAGCTGAAACTCTGATTGACTGAAGCAATTTAATTTCGACTGCCACTGACTCTTGGGTCACAGCAATTTACAGAGTGCTAATTTTGTTAAAAAGCGCTAATAAAGATGTATTAAAGAATTCTGTGCACATTAAGAGTACACTAGGGATGGGGCTAAACAGATTTGGATGAACATGTGTGTGTGAAGAAGAACGTGTGTGTGTTTGTGTGTTCTTGTTTGCATGTGTGTGTTTAGTAGATACAGTGTGTTTGTTAAGGTCAGGTCTCGGCGACAATCACATTCATGCAGGCGTCTTCTGATTGACATTCACACCAGGCGACTGAGCGGGTGCATTTAAGTGTCTGTGAGAGGCAGGAATTATCCTTGATTGAACCTCTGATTTTTTAAGACACGCAGCTTGCCACAAGGGAAAAAGTCAAGCAGCAATAGCAAATAGGTCAGATATCCATTTCAGAATATATTTTCTGTTAAATGGCTTGTATCATGACATTTTACTATCAAACAGGCATGCTTTCCACCCCTCACTAAATCCGTTTGGTCAAGAAGGACATTGATTTTGGTGACCTTTTGGTCATGATTCAGTTTCTCCAGCACAGAAATCTCATAACAAAACTACAATTTGCTTTTTTATCATGTTTACTATTTTTCCTAATACAGTTTGAACTTCAAAAAGCACAGTAAACAAAACCCAGTGGCCCCTGCTATGAGAAATCTCCTCATAATACTGTGTGCTACAATTGCTGTCTTTAAGGCAGTCACTGATCTTACATGATTGGATAGGTGTAAGCGGTTGTCACTGTGTACAGCCCAAACCGATCCATTCATATTAGATTAGTGATGTCACCCAGGAAGCGCAGTTAATGCTGTGTGTGTGTGAGAGACAGAGATAGTGAGATATATTGAGTGTTCCTGGAGCAAGCAGGCAGGCTGGCAGTCAGCAGACAGAGGGACATACAGTTAGCCATCAGATTATCAGATTTTTGGGGGTGAGGCTTTGGTGTCTCCCATGCCAGTGGTCAGGGGCCTGTGTTCTGTGGTTGCAGCGTGATGCAGAGTAAGTCGGTGTGGTTAGCCTCACTGGCAGCTCTACGTGGTGGGAGGCCATATGGCTCCCATCAGCCAGTAGGACTACTGCGTGAATCAAACAGGGCAAGGCTGGAAGTGATTTAAGACATGATTATTGTGTGTGTGGTTGTTCTGTGTGCGTGGGTCTACTGTCATTACTTGTGTGTGTGTGTGAGGCCATATTATTTATGTGGGTATGTCAATTGTGGGAATGTGTTAGTTGTTTGATGACTGCTTTTGTCACTTCCTGTCCTTAGGCAAGTTTGGATCGCTTGCAAACAAGAGCTCTGCTGAGTGTGTATGTGTGTACACAGTCATTTATTTTGGTCTGTCTCCGTGAGATATGTGCATGCGCCTGTGTGTGTGTGTGTGTGTGTGTGTTATTGAGTGATCATGTCTGAGCAAGAAAATCACGCGTGTGATTGAGGTGTCTAATAACTACTTTGCATTCAGCAGCCCCGTCACAGTGAAATATTAAACAAACATTGAAAAGCGCATTTGAAATCCGAAACACAAGTCCTGAGTTTAGTTTCATGATTCAGCCTCCTTCTGTCTGCATTTAAGTCGGGTTTGTATGTTGTAGGTTGTAGTCGAACCCTTTTTCTTAGTTCCTTTTCTTCTTTTTCCTCTTCATGTTCAACAAATATTGTGAAGTCCCATTTGTCCATAGGGGAGTAGAAGTCTGAGCAGAGCTAAGGAAACGGGGTATCTACCCCCCCCCCTCTGTCTCTCTTTCTCTTCTCATTCACTCCCTCTCGCTTGTGCTCTCGCTCTCAGTTTCTATCTTTCTCTCTCTCACTCCTTCTCCCCGTCTCTACAGAATAATACAATAAAGTAGCAGCCGCATTTGCTTTACTTTTCATTTAGTCCCCCTCAAAAAAAATATTTGGTTTAAGCTTTATAAAACTCCCCATGTGGCCGCCAGCGAGCGGCTGGACTGGACTGGAACAGGAGGGTGGCAGCTAAAAGCCCTGTGTAAATGTCAGAAGCAGAGCTGCGGACCTCTCCTGAAGGACCTGCCCTCAGCTGGGGAATATTTACCGTTCACTGTGTGGTTTGGCTAGGCCAGGGTGAGCTTCTTTATTGGACCTGTGCACCACCAATCAAGGTGAGAGAATGAGGGCCGAGCTATCCATTGGACAGTCGGACTTGAGAGGGATGACCTAAAGTCCTGCGTTTTCACTGGATGAGGGAGATGTTCCATGTTGGGGCCACAAGTTTCCTCGTTCCTTGTTATTGGAATACTCAGTCAACGCTCGGCTTCCGTGGAACATAGTAATGTAAACAAGTAATTCAAATACTGTGCACAGGACCTGTGTGACTAGCCTTATGTGGTGGACTCATGTCCCTGCAACACAAGGAAGTTCTCTGGAGTCAAATCTCCAAACGCAGTACACAGTGTGATTGAAACCTTCCAGAACCATAATCACTTCTCCGGCAGCATGTCTGAACAAGTTGTCTAAAGTTTCAGTACACTTAGTTCGCTTTTAATCATCCTTATTATCAAAAGTCCCATGACGACCGGGTACATAATCCTTGATGGCTCCCTGAGTTAGTTAAAATGCAACGAGGGTCCTGTCGTGGCACGTCCTTCCCGCTTGGGTGAATCAATTCTATTGTTGCATTTGCACATAAACATGGTCGTCACACACACACACACACACACACACACACACACACACACACGCACACATGCTCGTACGCAAACACATTCTTGAGAATTAGAGATCTGATATAGTCTGCTGCTGTTCCGTTGTCAGACGGTTAAATCTCAACAGGATGTTTGTTGCAAACAGGATTTGTCTAAAACCAGCTCATCTTCCACCTCTCTCCCTCATGCACCCAAACCCCCACTCCCCCTCCCCCAGGGGCCATCCCTGACTTCCAGCCAAGACCCCGGAAGTCTTATATTTAGATACCCCCACCCTCCTCCCCTCCCCAACATTTGAAAATACCAGCGTGTTGGATTTAGAAGCTTTTCTGATGCCCTTTCTCTCTTTGAGTCTCTGGTGGGCGCCCCCCTCTGTTCCAGGGCCCCGCGCAACAGTTGACTGTCTCTCCATGACTGGCAGGGCGGGCGTTACCTGAGGGTTGGGGTGTCTGGGAGGGGGACAGGTTGGCACCGCTTGCATGTTCTATCTGAGCCGCACTGGACCACCGGCAGAGCCATGGCGAAGCTAAGCCAGCACAGGAAGCACCAGAGTCCCAGAGGTGAGAGGCTAAGAGGAGCCCCTTGCCCTTCCCTCGACCCCCCCCCAGACTCCCCCTCTCGTCACAATCATGACACCATCTGCTCTCGCAGAGAAGGTTACCCTGTGCCACAGCAGCCCAGCGCTGATGTCACTCTTCCTGCTCTCCGGTCACACACACACACACACACACTCTCTGTCCCTGTCACTCTCTCATTCCCTTCACTCAATCTGCCAGACAGGCAGCTGGATGTGCAGACACAGCCACAGGGCAGCACTTAGTGGCCCTCGGGGGGGCATGGGGCCCCTGCTGTCTGCCATCTGGGCCTGCCTCACTGGGCAAGGAGGAGACGCACCAGGGCCTGGTGGAGGCAACGGGACACAGGGAGAGGGGGGGAAGACAGAGTAAGATGGAGATTTTTTTCGGGAGAGTGACATGGGGAGATGGACATCAAGGGACCCGCTGAAATAGCTTAACCAAGGGAAAGCGGACAGAAATCATGCAGTGAGTTATGGGGAAAGATAGAGAGTAGGATTGGGGGAGGTGGGCCTTGGTTTGGGTCCGTCATTAATCGTAATGATGAACTTATAGAACAGGTTATGCACATGTGGACTGTAGCCCGTACCTCGTTAAAAAAAGGTCACTGTCTAACCAAGGAGTGACTATCCAAGCACATTTATCTGGGCCAGGGCAACTGTGCTGTCGTCATTCTCTAGACGAGCCGGAGAACGGCAGAAGTGCAGAAAATTGGAAGGACTGCGTCATCAACTACACTCACAACTAATAAAGCTGTCTCGCCGCTCTGACAGTTAGGGTAACACACATGCACACACACAGACACACACACACACGATAAGCCCAATCCCCCTCAGGTTTTGATATGAATCCATTGTCTCGCTCTTCAGTGGACTGTCTCTACTGAATAGCAAAGACAAGATGGACAAGGTTGGAGATAGCGCTTCTGGAGACACAGTGCATGCCCCCCCCCCCCCCCCTTCAAGTTGGCAATTAGTGCTCTAATAATAAAACAGAACAGTTTAGCATGCACATCATTACGACTATTTGTTCTAAAAGGCACTCTGTAGCACTCGACTGGACAGCGTTCCCTCCCTGAAATCGGAAATCATTTTGAATGTTGACAAATTGGACAGAACACAATGCCGCTGCTTTCCCCCACTGCGTTACAAATGTTGCTACGACCCTGGAAAGATTGAAAATGCAGCTTTGGCCCTTATTTTACGAGGAAGCATCTTCTAATGGGGTGTCAGGAGCACAGTGGAGGCTTGGTTCATGGGGAGGCTGAAATATGTGACTCATGTCTCAGTTAGCTCTTAATAATCCATGTCTTGCTCTACAGTACAGAAAGCATTAGCAGTTCTACCAAGTCTATGCAGTCTGCTTGAATTTTTTACTGAGCATGATTGTATTTGACACCGTCTTTGAGATCTGTATGTGCGCTCTCTCTACAGCGCCTTGAATGCCAAGCAAGTTATCACAGAGATGAGGCAGGTGTGGTGGGCGATTGTTTCTGGAGTATTCCGAGGGTTTGATCTCTTCTGGCACCTGAGCATATTAGGGAAAAGCATCTGGAAATGTTTTAGCATCTAACGATGTTCAACAGGCTCCTAAAAGGGATCGTGATGACATCCTCCGTTCTTCCCTCCCTTACTATCTCTTGTGACTGGATGGATGGATATATTGGTTGATAGATGGATGGTATGAATGGATGGATGAATGAATGGAAAGGGGTGACAAAATCATCCCTTGCAGCAGCTAGCTCTGTTCATTTGATTTGGGTTTGTGTATCCACACATTGAGCCCGTCTCTCTTTGCGACCTATTCATCATGAGGGGTTTGTGCTCTGCGGTGTACAAGCTAAATCTAATTTCCTCAATGCCAAGCCCACCTCAATGTCATTGGTGGATTGTAGGGGTGTATTTATTTCCGTGATGACACATTCGTACACACAAGCACATTCTCTTTCAGTCTCTCTCTCTCTCTCTCTCTCTCTCTCTCTCTCTCTCTCTCTCTCTCTCTTCCGCTCTTGCTTTCTCTCTCTTCAGACATTCGGACCGATGGGAGACTGTCTGTTCCGAGTTGCTAGTCTGTTCAATTTCATGCGAGCATAGAAGAGCTCTATCAGCCTCTGTTGCCCAACACACAGTTGCAAGACAGATACTGTTTCACTGAGGGAAGTCAAGTGTGGTCCTTTTTCCAAGGCCAGGCATCCCTTCCTATTTCTCAACCACTTGACCTTTAGTTTGGAAGAGTACCAAGCGACATTAATGTTCCCTCCGTTCCATTTCGTATTAAGAGCCGACTCGAGCTCTGATGAGAAATCTTTTTTTTTTCTTCGATTAAATTTCAAGCATGAGAGACTTGAAAGAAGACCCTCTGAGAGAAGTCCTATGCAAAATATAAGATTTTTGCGAATCTCTCTGTGTCCGAGCATAGGAGACAATGGAATAACCTGAATTTCTCGTACCTCTGTTTGTTGTGACTTCGCTTCACAGACCCTGCAACTTGGCACCTTCACCCCTACCCCCCCCCCCCCCCCCTCCACCCCACTCACCCACACACACAACAAATGTGAGAATGGACAGAGGCAGACACTAATGCATGTCCTGCATGGTCATCAGATTGGCAACACTGGGATAAAATAATAGTAAAGAGGCCATTATTGGACAATTCATGGTAATCCACCCTAGCGTTTTGCCTTTGATCCTTGTCCATTTGCTCCCACTTAAACAGTGTGGCGCCAGCACCGGGGGCCTCTTCTTAGACAGGCGAACCGGAGGTGCCGTCATTCCGCCTTTCATCTAGGCCCAGAGTCCCTCTTCCACGACTGTGTGGGGGGGTGGTGGATGGGGGCGCCGAGGTCGGGGGAATTGGCCAGAGCGCCAAGAGTACCGCCACAGCTGTCGAGAAGGGTGAGGTATTTGCCTTAAACGAGTTATTGATGTCTTGTGCACGTTGAACTAAAAAAGGTTGTAGAATCTGCAATGAAAGGGCTCGGTGCTGTCAAATATGTGGATTTGGGACCCCCACCACCCCCATATACCCCCATCCCCTCTTTCACTTCCCATCAATGGACACCCACTTCATGGAATGTCTTTTCGGCGGGCAGCTGTCTCCATTAGACTCCACTTGTGTGGATGACAGGGAAATGCAGCACTCATAGCAAGCTGAATATCCTAGAGAGAGAGTGAAGAGAGCGGAGAGTTACTGAGACAGAGAGACAGAGAGACGCAGAAACGAGAGAGAGCGAGTGAGCGAGCGAGGGAGAGTGAGCGAGATAGGAGGAGAGGGGGAGAAATCAAACATGTCTCTCTCGCCTGTGATCAGGCCCTGCTCTCGGCCTCTCGGGGAGTGCTCTCGGGGTGACGGTGGGAGAGGCACTGACACACACTATATTCCGCTAGCTTTTTAATGACTTCACTAGTGGGCTAGTGGTGCACATTAGCGCAGACAGTACAAGAGCCTTGCTCTCTGGATATAGCTTTTGGCTCCAACAGGCGCAGGCTATAATGGCAGGCTGTTAAGTGCACCTTGGGTTTTCATTGCAAACTGTTGCCTTCTGTATTGGCACAGGGAGCCTTAATGACATGTCCAAAGGCTTAATTTCCTATTTTAAACAGCTCTGGTGTCGAGCAGGGAATGGAGGGCATCTGGAAAACGGTGAGCCCTTAACCTCTGCGGTGCGCTGACAGGCTGTGCGGTGTGTGTGTGTGTCTGTGTGTGTGTGTCTGTGTGTGTGTGAGACATCAAGCCCATGGAGTTAAGGGTGCACTTCTGCCAAAAAGCCTAAAAAGACATGCATAGAAATAGAAATGACACACACAAACACACATACAACGTCTTCACAGTATATGTATGGGGTATATTTGTCTCTCTATCTTGGCAGTAAGGTCAAGAGAGGAGACTCTCTTTGTGTGAACAGATGTACCGTATGAAGAGCGAGACTTCTTCCTGAGAGATGGAGGAGACAGCTGGCACAGCTGTTGCTACGTTCGACACTAGCTGGTACTTTGTGATGAGCTAATACAATTCAATTCAAAAAACCTCCCTGAGAGGCAACCGAGTTGTCCATCAAGGACACTGGTCAGGATGAGCAGAGTACTGAAAAAATAGCAGAAAATATTCTGTCTCACCAAGATCACTTCACAAGTCCATGTTGTATTCTTCATTACTGCCACATTCAATTCAATCGAGGGATACGGCACACTTGGATAAATAAGGCTAGCAAAAATGAATTCAGAATTACAGGCAAAATCTGGGCCCGCCATTTCCTATATCCGTCTGGCAGGCTTTGAAAGCTGGCGGGCGAGCCCCTTTTGAAAGCCCCAGCTGCCCACATGGACAGAGAAAGCCAGGCTTGCACTTTGTCTCAGGTTTGTGTAGGATGGGGGGGGGGGGGGGGGGGGGTGTACGCTGACTTCTTCTTCTATGGGTTTTCTCTGTACATTCCTTTTCTCCTTCTTTTGGCCTCCAGGTCAACGGTCATCTAATGTGCTGGGTGGTCTTGGGTTCGATGCCCAGGGGGGAGGATGGGGAATCTTTTTGCCTTCTTTTTTGTGACGCGACCCCTCTGTAGTGACGCACACACACACCTTTTGGATTGGACCCTTCCAGAACTTAAAAACCAGCTTGCTGAGGTTGGGAGCAGGAAATCCAATGATTGGTAAAAAATAAATATATTTCCTCCTCCTCCCTCTTGCTCGGTATGTTGCTGAAGGGCCCCTGCCACTGTACTACTCCCCTTTGAAATCTCTCTCTCTCTCTCTCTCTCGCTTTATATTAAAATGTCTATTTACAGTCCAGAGATGTAGTTGTAAATGTCTCCATCTCCTTTTTTACTCCTTTCTTCTTTTCTATCTTACTATCCTCCT
>NW_027120419.1:0-34407 GCF_038355195.1 Osmerus mordax | reverse complement strand
AAACTTCTGACTGGTACTGTATATGCATAGATATATATGTGTTTGTGTGGTATATGTGTATGTATATGCATGTGTGTATGTGCGTGTATATATGTATGAGTGTGTGTGGTGAATGTGTGTGTGCATGCGTGTATGAGTGTGTGTGTGTTTATATTTGAATGTGTGTGTGTGTGTGTGTGTGTCTCTCCTCACTGTAGAGGCCAAAGGTTCTTGGAGAAGGACTGGGCGCAGAGCAGCTCGAAGCCCTGAGACACAAAGTAGCGGATGGCCCAGGCGTCCTTGTCCAGGCTGCCCGAGGCAAAGCCCCCCTGATAGGCCGAGTCAAAGAACACAAACAGACTCCTCCTCTGCGGGGAGAGGAGGAGAGGGTGAGAGGAGGAGAGAGAGGAGGAGGAGAAGAGGAGTAGAGAAGGGAGGATTAGAGAGGAGAGAGAGGAGGTGGGGGGATGAGAGGGGAGAGAGAGGAGAGAAGGGAGGATGAGAGGGGAGGGAGGAGAGAAGGGAGGAAGAGAGGGGAGAGAGGAGAGAGGGAGGAAGACAGGGGAGAGAGGAGGTGGGGGGGGGTGAGAGAGGAGAGAGAGGAAGAGGAGAAGAGAAGAGAAGAGAGAAGACAGAATAAAGGAAACCTTGGTGTAGAGGTGACTCTTACCTTCATGATGTCAGAGATCTGCTTCCACTCGTCCGGGGTGGGGTCTGTTCCTGTGGGGTTGTGGGCGCACGCGTGCAGCACGAAGATGGAGTGTTCTGGAGCTTTCTGTCAGCCAATCAGGAAAGAGGAAGAGGAGAGTTAAAGGCAGCACAATTTCAAGACCATCAAGGGTTTTGCAATGTTTCCATCAACTCCGCCTTGCCTAACACTGTTTGTCCTTCTCTCCTTTCACCCTCCCTCCCTCCCTCCATCCCCTCCCTCCCCTCCATCCCCTCCCTCCCTCCATCCCTCCATCCATCCATCCATCCCCCCTCCCTCCCTCCCCCTCCCCCTCCATCCCTCCCTCCATCCCTCCCTCCCCTCCCTCCCTCCATCCCTTCCCTCCCTCCCTCCCTCCATCCCTTCCCTCCCTCCCTCCCTCCCTCCCCATCATCCCTCCCTCCTCCATCCATCCTCCCTCCCTCCATCCCTCCCATCATCCCTCCCTCCCTCCCTCCATCCCTCCCTCCCACCATCCCTCCCTCCATCCATCCATCCCTCCTCCCTCCATCCATCCATCCCTCCATCCATCCATTCTATCATCCCTCCCTCCCTCCTCTCACCTCCAGGTCATCCAGTAGGCCGGCCAGGTCCAGGCCTCTCTTAGCGCCGTCCCAGTAGTGGTACGGACGGATGTCCTTGAAGCCCGCATCAGCAAACACGGCATTGTGGTTCTCTACAGGGAGGAAGAGGAGGAAGGGTGGAGGAAAGGTGGAGGGAGGGAGGAAGAGAAACGGAAAACCGGAGAGGAAAAGGAGGGGGAGACGGAGCAGTGGGAGAGGAAGGAAGAGGGGTGAGGGGAGGAATAAAGGAATACACATGAGCATCTCAAAACTCAGTAAAAAACAACATGTATCTTTCTGCTCAAAAATCCCCTCATATTCTGTGACTCCGAGTGCTTGCTCCGCCCACTGACCCCAGGTTGGCGCGGAAACGTAAATAGGCGTGGCCGTGTTGTTGACGCCGTTGTACCAGCGACGCAGAAACTCCGCCCCAATCCTCAACGCCCCGGTCCCCTCCCAACGCCTGGACTCCTCCCACCTGGAGGCAGAGAGACAGAGAGAGAGACAGAAAGAGAGAGAGAGAGAGAGAGAGAGAGAGAGAGAGACAGAGAGAGAGACAGAGAGAGAGAGAGACACAGAGAGAGAGACAGAAAGAGACAGAAAGACAGAAAGAAAGAGAGAGAGAGACAGAGAGACACAGAGAGAGAGAGAGAGAGAGAGAGAGAGAGAGAGAGAGAGAGAGAGAGAGAGAGAGAGAGAGAGAGAGAGAGAGAGAGAGAAACATGCTGACTCATTCAGGAGTCAACTGAACCCAGATGTCTTCCTACTAGACCTCATCTGCTTCTGCTCAGACTAAAACTCTCCTCAGCCCAGGACTACCTGACTGACAGCAGCCTGGTCCAATCCCTACCCTGTACTCCCTGACTGACAGCAGCCTGGTCCAATCCCTACCCTGTTCTCCTTGATGGCGGGGCTGTCGTCTCCCAGGGCGACCTTGGAGGCGGCGGAGCGCAGCTCTGGGAGGCCCAGGATGGGCAGGTACTCGTGGTTCAGACTGCTGTCCTCCACGATCATCCGCTCCACCTTCTTCACCACCGGCAGCACCCACGGCAGGCACTCATCCGTACGGTAGGCTGGGGGGGGGGGGGGAGGTGGGATGGGAGTTGCAGGGAGGCAGGGAGATGATGGGATGGGGGGAGGTGCAGGGAGGAAGGAGAAGGTATGGGAGGAAGGGAGGGGAAAACAATTTAAAGGTTAACATTGAAGCAAGAGTAATTTACATTTACATTACATTACATTTTGTCATTTAGCAGACGCTCTTATCCAGAGCGACTTACAGTAAAACAGGGACATTCCCCCCAAGGCAAGTAGGATGTAGTGCCTGGCCTAGGACACAACGTCATTTTGTAGGGCCAGGAATCGAACCGGCAACCTTCTAATAAATAGCCCGATTCCCTAACCACTCGGCCATCTGACTCCCCTCTAGTAATATGTGTATGTTTCTTTTTTAGCAGGTGACTTCATCCATTATGGTTTACTTAATACTCTACCACTGAGATACACCCTCCATTCCTACTTTACCAATCTATAAGTTATTAGTGATATATTTCTTTATATGTATGAAAGGAAGATATGTATATCCATCGTATTGCACAGGGATTTTACTGAATACACATGTACGTGTAGTGCAACACTATGCTGGAGGTCACCCTGAACATGGGAGTGTGTTTGTGTGTGTGATACTCTCGCAACCCACACAGCCTGCCAAGTTTCATATTACAGGCAGCCACACACACACACACACACCAACACAAATCCCTAGTTTGAGCTCAAGTAATGCTTCCTAAACTTCATTTCGCATTCTTTTTCCAACAATTGTACAGAGAGCTATGAAAGTGCAGCAAAACCTGTCAGGAACAGACCTTTCGTGCAACTCGACAGACTGCATCGCGTGAGAGGGGACAGTTATGTTCTTACTTAGGTTACTATGCAAGGAAGAGCTTTAGAATTTAGTTATGCACGGATATAATGAGTAGAATCATATTAGGAGCGATTAGAAAGACACTAATAGAAACCCAACATATTTTTTTGTTGTTCAATCTAGACATATTTCTAGACTACGGCTAAATTGTAGGTTCTGAGTCGTCTCAGAACAGAAGTCTACAGTTACTGCTTGTCATCCGGGTATTGACAGTGTGTACACCTTGCTGGCGAGCAAGCTAACGCGTCACTTGGGCGCACGGTGTGACAAGTGCATAGGTGGTCACGAGTAACCAAATGACTGTGGAGGAGAGTAGTACCCGCTAGTTACTACGCAAGCCGCTAGCTATCACGTTTTGTAATTCATGCATAGTTTATATATGAGCAAGTCTGTCAAATGCAAGTTGTTGGCAGTATACATGCTAGTTCTCCATCCGTCGTTGAGATGTAGCCTCAACTCGGATTAGTTTACATTGTGCTAGCTAACATTAGCTAGTTAGCACTAGCTTGCATGACAGCGGCGAAGGTCAAAGTAAACCCCCGTTATTTGCCCAGCTTACTGAAATGCAAAGGGACAGTCGTTAGCTAGCTTGCTAGCCTAGTTAACCATGACATTGTACAGCACTGACTGCTAGTGCTAATACGTCTAGCCCACGTTGTGGCTATTCAACAGAGTGACAGCGCTGGCTAGCTAAAGTTAGCTACATAAAATGGTCACACTTACCTCCGACTCCTAAATTCACTTTCTGTGCGTGTGTGTCCTCACGGAAATCCGCAGTCAGTTTAAAAACTGCCACCGGAGGCGCTTGGGGAACCTCGCTGAATAAAGACATGGTTTAACGGATCCCGGTGCAGGGTATGTGATGGGGAGATGGGGAGTGTGTTTGGTGGGTACCCGGTTCAGTAGCTTGGAGAGACAGCGAAGATAACCTTCAACGCTTTCGGGGGGTAAGGAAAGGGCGTGAATCCCTCAGCCAATGAGATTGTAGGAAACATTCACAGGGGCTGCCAAAAAGCCAATGGCAGCTAAGAATATTAAAGGTCAATAAATGGTATGATTTTACAAAGCAAACCTTCTTTTCATATTTGAGTCTTTAAACTATGATTTTAGAAACAGATCGAATCAAAGCAATGGCCCACCTTAACAAACATCTGTCAATTGTGTAATTCAGAAGGTCTATATCTAAAATGAATATGTAATATGTGATGTTATTCGTTGGAAAGCCTACAACTACAATAAACGAAATAATAAAGGAGCCCTAACAGAGTGAAAAGTTCATGTTGATTCAGATATCAATTTCCTTCACCATAAGATTCATTTCTCTGTGTGCCACAAGATGTCACCCTTAGCAAGCAGTGTGCAGTCAGCATGACTAGGCAGGTGTCTGCGCTCTCTCTCTCATCCTCTCTCTAGCTCTGTGTCTCTCTCATTCTATCCCTATCTTTTCTCTTACTCTTTCTCTCACAAAGTATCTTATTCTCTTTCTTTTTTCTCTGCCTCTCTCACAGACACAAACACATACTCGATCTCTCATCCACTCTCTCTCTCTCTCTATCTCTCTCTCTCTTCTGAGAGGTGTTTGATGAATGGCTAAGACCTCTCTAGCTCCCACTTGTCGCCACCCCGGACCAGAGAGAAGCATGTTTTTGTATTGGTGGAGTGATTTCACCACATAAGCACAGCCTCGCACACGCACACACACACACACACACACATACACACGAAGAAGCTCACTTCTCACTGCTTCCTTTTGCACTCTGTCAGGGTCAGAAAGGGGGCCTTCTCATCCCCCACTCCTCCCCACTCCTCCCCACTCCTCCTCCCCCCCCGGAGGAGAAAGCTGCCATGAGCCGTCAACAGTGTTGTATTTCAAAGGGTGAGAGGCCAGCACTGCGAGGATGAAGGTGATTGAGACAATTTGTCAAGGTGATGGACGTCCATGCGTCTCTCTTTGTGTCTCTCTCTTTATCTCTCTCTCTATCTCTCTCTCTCTAATGTCTCTCTCTCTCTTTACACCTCTCTCTCCGCCTCTCTGTCTCTGTCTCTCTGCTGGGGAGATGGACGTGACAAAGGCTGTCAGATGTTTCTGGGAGAGGGAAGGGGGAAGGATCTGTTCAGTACTTAAGGACTGGGAAAGTGCAGTGCAGGAGAAAGGCATTCTAAGCACCTTTCTGGAATTCTTAATGAAGTTCTTAGCACGGTTCTGGAATTCGAAATGGAATTCTAAGCACAGTTCTGGAATTCGAAATGGAACTCTAAGCACAGTTCTGGAATTTTTTGTCAGAATTCTTTGCGTCATTCAAAGTGCAGTTCTATCAAATCGTTTCGTAGTGAACGCTGAAGGAACCACACTGAAGGTTTTGAAGCATGGGTAAAGATACAGGACTGTTTGTCAATAGTTGAGTTATTTTCCAGTGGAAGGAATCCCCTTCTTCTTCTTCTCCTCTCAAACGATGTCTGAGCAGGCTGGCTGTCCTCAGTCATCGCCTGCCAACAGAAAGAGGTGTCCCTGGATGTGTGTGTGTGTGTGGTAGCATTCAAGGGGTACTGCACCTGCATGCCCTCTAAACCCCCTCCCCATCACACCATTGCTTCTCCTCGACTGTAAAATGTTTTCACTCCTGATGTGTGTGCGTTTGTGTGTGTGTGTGTGTGTCTACATGTATGTATACGTGTGTGAGAGAGAAAGAGAAAGAAAGAGAGAGAGGGAGAGAGAGAAAGAGAGAGAGGGAGAGAGGGAGAGCCTGCATGCCTGTGCCTTCATGTACAAGTCTCGGCCCCCCCACTGTGTGTCCTGATCCGAGTGCGGTGCTGTCTGCAGGCAGGTCTACTGTGGAGGTCTGCAGGCAGGTCTACTGTGGAGGTCTGCAGGCAGGTCTACTGTGGCGGTCTGCGGGCAGGTCTACTGTGGAGGTCTGCAGGCAGGTCTACTGTGGAGGTCTGCGGGCTCGGAGGGAAGATCATAGCCCTACCCTTGTCAGCCAGGCAATTATCAGATTTGTGGAGCTCCCGGGATCAGGGGCCCTCTGGGGGAGTTTAGGCTGGGCGAGGAGAGGCGTCACTGGGGACAGGTTGACAGGGAGGCCCCCTGGGGCTGACGATGACCAGGGCCTGTTGGTGAAGAAGACACCGTCTGTCTGAATGTGACTTCCCTCCTCACCCTCCACACCTCCACCCCCACAAAAAGAGAGAACGCATTTGGGATTGGAAACACCTCCTACCCAAAAAAATCCCCCACTTCCAAACTCCACTTGGTATGGTCACGCTGATGTGCATGGCCTTGTGTGTGTGTGTGTGAGCAGGAAGTGTGTGTGTGGGGTGTGTGTGTGTGTGTGGGCCAGAAGCTCTGTTGAGTCTAGCCCAGGAAGGCCTTTTTGTGAGGAAGTGATCTGTGTCGAGAGTTACACAGCAACAAACAGCTCAGCGCCTCGGAGGGGGACGGGGTCGGGGGTCGGACCGGGGGGGTCGGGGGGGTCAGGTGTTGAGTGAAGTCCAATAGGAGCGCATGCCTGCTGTTTGTTTTACCTGGCCGGCGGTGACATCAATCCTGACTGGTCTGGACTGGAGGGAAGGGAGGAGAGAGATGGAAGGAGAGGAGGGTGGAAGTAGAGAAGGATAGGAGGAGAGAGAGATAGGAAGAGAGAGCGAGTGAGAAAAGACAGGTCGGAACAGGAAAGGAAATGCATACAGTATATTTACGGAGAAAGATTTACTGTACTCTGATTTACAGAGAAATGGGAAGGCGGGGCAAGATGGCCGCCTTCTTCTGGGAACAAAAAAAGTTCTATTTTAGGTTCCTGGTGGGGCCACGTTCTCAAGGGAACCAGCAAGGCCAGTACACCAGCTGACAGGAACTGGATATCATGATGGGTTTTCCACCAAGCGACCCTGAGCTGGAGAGGCTTATCATATGGAGCAGTGTGTGTGTGTGTGTGTGTGTATACCTGTGTATGTGTGTGTATGCACGTGTGTGTGCTTATGTGTACCTGTGTATGTGTGTGTATACACGTGTGTGTGTGTGTTTATGTGTACCTGTGTATGTGTGTGTATGCACGTGTGTGTGCTTATGTGTGCGTGTGCCTGTGTGTGTATGTACACTAATGTGTGTGTGTGTGTGTGTGTGTGTGAGAGTGTGTGTGCATCCATGCGTGCGTGTGGTTCAGGGAGTGTCATGTCTCCCTGTCTCCACTAGAGGGCGTCCCTGAGCAGGATCCCTCTGCTGGGGTGGAAGGCCAGCTGCCTCTGGAAGCCCCTCCCCCCTCCGCCATCCCATCTCAAGGACAGTGGTTCAAGGACCCCCACCCCCTTCCACACACACACACACACAAATACAGACACACACATACAGACACACACACATACAGACACACATACAGACACACATACATACACACACACACACACACACACACATACAGACACACATACATACACACACACACACACACACACATATCTCTGGCTAACTACCCTCCCATCTCTCTGAAAACATCCACACAAAAGTTATACCGTACTCAGTCCCCTACTCCATTCCACACATTCCCTCACCCCCCCCCTGCCCCCCCCCCCCCCCCCCCCTGCCCCCCGCCCCCCAGCAGCAGGGCGACCGGCCGGGCCGTGTCCTGGTTGTGTGGACGGTGTGGAGGGGAGCTGTAGGAGTGGGATGACCTCCTCCTCAAACAGGCTGTCAGGCTGACAGGAGAAGCCACACAGGGAGAGCAGCAGCCTCGGCCTGTCCCCTCCACGTGTTTACTCCCCCTGGGGTCACACACACACACAGCACACACACACACAGCACCCACACACACGCGCATACACACATTTTATACTTGTGTACACATCTCTCTCTCACACACAGGCACACAGACATGCATGGACACACACAAGCACAACTTCCCCTCCAGTGAGTTACATCCAAACTTAAAGTGGCACAACAATAGTTTTCGTCTCCATGGCGACAGAACTTCTGGAACCTCCTAACGACCCTTCAGTCTGAGGAAGGATGTTCTCCTCTCAGTCTGGACCACGTGACCTGCCGTCCCACAAAGGATGTTTGGAGTGTGTGTGTGTGTGTGAGTGTGTGTGTGTGTGTGTGTGTGTGTGTGTGTGTGTGTGAGTGTGTGTGAGTGTGTGTGTGTGTGTGTGAGTGTGTGTGTGTGTGTGTGAGTGTGTGTGAGTGTGTGTGAGTGTGTGTGTGTGTGTGTGTGTGTGTGTGTGTGAGTGTGTGTGTGTGTGTGTGAGTGTGTGTGTGTGTGTGTGTGAGTGTGTGTGTGTGTGTGCCCTGCGGCCCTGGCCGTCTCCCTCTCAGGGAGGACAGGAGGTTTCCAGGAGCAGGGTCAGGACAGCTCTGGTTCAGACAGGGCACACACTAGGACGTAGCCCTCTCTGCACTGACCATGAGCCCTCTTCTGCCTTTCAGGCTTGTCCTGCTCACACACACACACACACACACACACAGCCAGCCCCGGTCCTGAGGGAGGGTTGTGGTAGCAGACTTCCTGCTGCAGCTGAGCTCACAGGTGCATCTCCTCCTCCTCCTCCTCTCTCCTTCAACCTCCACTCCTCTCACTTCCCTTCTTCTTTCTGCTCATTTCCTTTCCTCTGCCCTCCTCCTCTCTTTCACTCTCTTCTCCTCCTTTGTCACTGCGGTGCACACAATGGGCTGCTGGCTGGAATGGAGAGGCGGAGCCTGATGACCTTGAAGGAATTCCTTCGCAACCCTGCCGCCCCTTCCTCTTTCCCTTGGCAGGCCTCACTCCTACTGTAGAAGAAGAAGAAGAAGCAAGATGGCCTCCACTTCCTGCCTGGATACAAGAGGAGGAGGAGGAGGAAGTTGGAGAATAGGAGGAAGAGAAGGAAGAGGAGGAGGAGAAGGAAGAGGAAGAAGGAGGAAGGAGAGGAGGAGAAGGAAGAGGAGGAAGGAGAAGAGGAGAAGGAGGGTCTTCTTTCGGCTTCTATTTCTGATCTTCACCACAACAACTCCAGCATACCCTGGGTATGTACAGACCTGCCTTGGAAGTGTGTGTGTGTGTGTGTGTGTGTGTGTGTGTGTGTGTGTGTGTGTGGTGTGTGTGTGTGTGTGTTCGCCCCCCTGAGTTTCCTCCTGCTAAGAGCCTGGTTTGACACACCTCAGGCCTTGCTGCATCGCTGACACATCAGTCACCTCCTCATTAGTGCGTGTGTGTGCTCGTGTGTGTGTGTGCGCTCGTGTGTGTGTGTGTGTCAGTGTAGTCTCCAGAATTGGCTCATCTCTGAGATACCTTAGACCCGCCAGGCTACGATTATACCTGCAGAAACACTGATCATTCCACATATGGCTTCTTAATCCACAACAGGTCAATAGGTCCACACGCACGCACACACACACACACACACACACACACACACACACACACACCGAGGAACAACGTACACACACATGTACACTTACACACACGCCATTCTCATACGCACCAGAGGCACACACAGGGTCGTGTACAGGGATCACAGTGTTTGCATTACTGTCTTTTCTTCTGAATATATTAGTGAGGAAACGTACATTCGGAGTTCTGAATGTATTACCTCACAGACACAAAAACACTCTGAATTCTGAACACAAACAGACTGAACAAAAAACACACACCACAGCAAAAGCACACCACACACAAATGCACACCACACAAACGCACACCACACAAACACACGCGTTGTGCTTCTTGCCATATGGGCTCCTGCCAATCTCATTACATCTCCATAAGAACTCATTACATGGTCATTACAACGCCCTGGAAGAAGAACACGACTCAATTACATGATCAGGTTCTGCTGGGAGGAAACTAGACCCTTGACACTTGTCACATGACACACCCACACACACCCTTCACACACACACACACACACCCTTCACCCACACACACCCTTCACACACACCCTTCACACACACCCTTCACACACACCCACACACACCCTTCACACACACCCACACACACCCTTCACACACACCCACACACACCCTTCACACACACCCACACACACCCACACACACCCTTCACACACACCCACACACACCCTTCACACACACACACACACACCCTTCACACACACCCTTCACACACACCCACACACACCCTTCACACACACACACACACACCCTTCACACACACACACACACACACACACACGTGTTTACACACATCTTTTGGTGGAACACAAACCCACATGTACAGTATGGTGAGACACACACACATTTACACATCTTGGTGAACACACACACACACTACACACACTGTTGTGTTCTTCAGCCAGCATGTGTACTTGCGGCCCTCTCAGGTAGAAGTAGAAAGGAGAGGGGATCAGCTGCAGGGAGTGCTCCTCCTCATCCTCTCTGCCCTCGTGGAGGGAGACACTGCTTAGGAAACAGGGAAGGAGTCAGCATCTCTGGATTGAGACCGGGCCCCCTGTTTTAGACACATAACTAGAACTAGTCCACGGTAATAACCTGGACACGGGCCTAACCTTCCCTGAGAAACCTCATAAACACGGCCCAGCCAATCAGCAGCAGCTCTCGTTAGGCTGATGGACTGCCCCGACCAGCGGTAGGCCCTTGACCCGGCTTGTACAACGCTTCCCCTGGCGGTGAACTCCTGTCCGATCCGGGGTCGAGTTGGCGTTGATCTATCTGCTGTGTCCGTCCGGCTCGGAGCGACCCGCCTGGTCGTAGCGCCGCGCGCTGGAGCCTGTGTTTTGTTAGCTCCAGGAAACAGGCCCTTCCTCCGCGTAAACACGGGGGCTCGGTCGGGGACTGGCAGCGGCACGCGATGGTCACTGTCAGACCGATACTTAATCTTCGAAGGGGGGGTAAATTGCGGGTCAAGGAATATTCTTAACCGGACCGGTCAGTGGCGCACACTTGCTGCGTAAAACTCGCCTACAACGGATAAATGCAACAGCATAGACCTTTTTAAATCTATTTACTGGATTGGAATACACGTTCCAGTCCATTGTTAGTTATAGAAATTAAACAGTTGGTCCGTTTGTTTCTAAACGATTAGTGGGCTTGTAACAGTTAGTGCCCGTTTTGGACAGCTATACCTCACGGCCGTAAAACACGCACAAACAAGCTGTCGTGATAATGTACTCTCACATTTAAAGTTAATTTATCTCGTGAGGGATGACAGAGGTCGTGTGAGTGGAACTTTACGACCTCCATAACAAATTAACTTCTAGAGCGCAGAAGAAGCGGTGGTGTTCTGTGCCCGCGTTCCCAAACCGTCTCCAGCTTATAAGGAATGCAGCGCGAAATGGATTGAGGCGGAGGAGCGTTTTCTCGAGTGGCCTAAATGGGGATCACTTTTGGCAAGATCTTAGATAAATAACACCCCCCCCAAAAAAAAAAATATGCGTAAAAGGACTGGGTCGTTTCAGTATGTGGATCTCCCTCGCTGTCCTCCCCTGACACCACGAGATAGGCCTCGCGGGCCCGGGGGGCTGCATTGCGCTTGTCCGAGTGGGAGACGGACCCCTCGGTTATCCGAGGCGAGGTTTTCGGGTTCAGAGACGGAGAGGAAGAGGGAGAGAAGGGCACGAGGGGAGGTGTGCTCCGGCGGCCCCCGGCTCGGTACAGGCCGACGTAATTGATGGTTAAATGCGCTGGAGGTTGTTAAGCAGACAGCCGTGGCCACCGCAGAGGGGAGAGGCGGGCAGGGGAGACTGTTTATGAGATAGAGAGCTGATAAACGCGACCGTCAGCGAGAAAGAACTGCGAGCTAATGGTGGAAGGGTGAATCCGGCTGTCTCCACCGTGATGGAGTACTCCCCTCCTCAGGCACTAATGCTCATGAGTTTATACACTGCTTTAGACTACACACACACAAACACACATACACACCACCACACCACTTAAGGGTAAACGAACAATTTAATAACAGATATCGCAGTACGAGAAATCCTCATATGCTTGGTGTTATCTGCAAATGAATTCATCATTTCACTGAGCTCCTTGAATGTTAAGGGAAAATTAAGCCGTTGTGATGAGATTAAACTGACATTGCAAATGTTCTCTAAAGGGATCCATTATTCATTTTGGGGCCAAGAATAAGTAATGCCGCTGAAGTCAGTCAATTAGACCTCTGCAACCACAATGCAAGGGGACATTCTTACTTGAAAACAACAACGATTTATCAAGAGTGCTCAAATCTAGCTACATGTTCCCTCTAACGATAACAACGGAAGTGTTTGCATTGTTAATGGTTTGAAAAAAATGTAGCCAATGTTCCTGATCGATCCCAAGCCACGGGGGAGGTCAGCTAAAGCCAATCAAACTAATTTCTTCTGTTTCGAGGAATTTTACTGAATTTGGAGCACGAGGGAAACGAAGACGACGAAACGAAGAAGAAAGCTCAAACATGGTATCTGTCTTCCCTTCCCTTAAACGAATGGGTGTTTTTTGTTGGTGGGTGTGGTGGAATTTACTAATTTGCGTCGTTAACATGTTTCATACTCGTTTCACTTCCCACATAAATCTTGAATTCCACCGCCGGTAAAAGACGGTCGTTTGTCACAGTGGTCTGGCGCGCTCAGTGACAGAATACGAGAAACAGAAGTCGCATTAGGTAAACCATTCAACGCCGCAATTTATACAACACCATGCGCGAGCGTATAAACAGAGACGGTTGCGTCACCGGGGCAACCTTCGGGGTGGGGGTGGGGGTGGGGGGGTACTGTCCCACCATTGGTTTATTTGCTCCGGGCCTGAACGATGCAAGCGTGGACCTTACTGAAAATGAATAGCCTAGTAGATGGTTAATTGTGTGCTTGGAATGTGTATATGCCTGGTGTATTGGAATAATAATCAACGTCACAATGGTAAAAACATGTAGGTTTATTAATGCAATTATACAGTACAAATAGTAACTATTAGTAATAATGCTACCATTCGTTCGTTTACGTTGTTTTGTTTCCATTAAATTGTCTGAGATTATTATCAAGTGCTTATCTGATTCGTTTGCGTCTGCTGGAGATAGTGTTCCCCAAACAAATGTTGTCTCCAGGTAGTCTTATATGCCACACACAAGGACAACCTAAAGGTGGAAGTATTTTCATTGTTTACTCGCTGACCAAATGATTATCCAGGCTTTACTGATGGGCGCCTGACGGGAACGTGACGTGTCTGTCGGCCTGCCTGGCCTGTTACCCCCGGCGGAGGTAGCCGTCACGGATCAGAGAGATATTGTCTCCCACTTCGCCCTAATGGAGTCTATTAGCGGCCGCCGCTGCGCTGTCTAAACAACCACGCCGCGCCGTGCGCTTCTGGATGCGCGAGGAGCCCCACAATTCAATTTTTACGCGCCGCTTTCAGGGGTCGTCAACCATCAGACCAGGGCAGAGAAAAGCAAACGTGAAACCTTTACATTTTTTAATTTAAACTTTCTGAGATGTAATCATTTGCAACTCCCATAACTTTCTGGAACTGAATTTTGGCAACTTTTGTCTTAAATTGCTGTGCGTTGTTGTATGGGTTAGGGCTGTAGAAGAGTACAGACACAGTTTAAACATTTGGACTCGATTTTTTGGGGCAAACGGACATTCATGTTTTGCTGTTTATAAGATTATAACGATTTAATCGAACAGTGAGATCATTAGCCTATCTGTAGCCCACAAACCTAACATTTTCGTTCGTTTAAACTAGTGGGCTTATAGGCCTAGGGTAGGCTATTTGATAACCATTGCATTTGAACCATTGAGTTCCCAAACAAGTCTCGAATAACTAGGCATTTGAAATGTAAGGCCTACACCAGCCAATACAATCACACTGGATGATACAAACTGCCTTGCCTGCCGATTTTGATTTTCAAATTCAGAACATACACACACACACACACACACAAGCACACAGGCTTAATTGAGCAAATATTTGCTAATATTTCTGCAACTATATAGTCAAAAGACAAATTATATAAGATCACTTCTACATCGACAAAATAGGCCTATACTTCCTATATGAATTTCGGTTATTTATCCTGTAGGCTGCTATTTTAGTTGTTTAGGATTATAACCGATTATAAACTATAATCCATAAATGTATGTAAATTTATTTGTATATTTTGTTTAATGACTTTAGCTGTTTTATTAGTTTCAATTACGTTTTATGTTTGATGGAGGAACATAGGTCTATATAAAAAGGTAATTATCTTTATGCATTAACAAAACTGGATTGTATATTTTAATTGTGAACAGAGCGATGTTTCACAAAACGTGAAGAAGAAAAAAAAATACATTCAAAAGGCTGGAATCCGTTTTGACAACTTTTTACTAATCATTTGACGCCTATTGAAATGAAAATGTAAAAAAATAAAATAAACATGCTTTACATAGGCCTATGATTGTCGAAATTTGTGAAAATCGTTTTAAGACATTTTAAAACTCAAGACTAATTTACAGACAGTCTCGTGGAGCTCTCCGCGGCATCCGTTGCTAATCCAGTTGTGGAGTGACGCCAACGCGCCACCTGTTGCTTTGACGTAAAATAATTGGCCAACATTAATCAAATCAGACTTCCTCGTTGGGGCTGGCTGGAGGTCTGAGTGTGCAGGTTTAGGAGTGGGTCAACGGTGTCAGTTTTAACACAGTTTATAGCAACACATATAAAAATCTGATGTATTAATAAACAGTAACACTATTTCGAACACAGATAATCTTCATTGCGTCGGTGCGCAAATATATTTTATCTAACAACTTGATCGTTTATGGTTAGGACTAAACCAAGGTCAAAGGAAGAGGTATGGGCAGAGCCATGAGGTTTGTCTGTTCTGACCTCTGAGTTCTTTAAGCAATGAGTCTGCACTACAGCTATTCCTTGGGGGTTTGGTAAGCCATAACGATTGTTGTCGAAGGCTTCTTACCTTATTAAAAACATCCTAATCGTCCATTATCCAACACAAACAAAACAAACCGACCATCAAATGGACACTCAGTTAAGTGCATAGGGCGTGTTTACGTTGAGAACGCGGGCCTCCCTTTCACTCTCTCAAATGGGCCGTTGTGGACGAGGCGCTAGGCGGGCTCGAGGCCGGGGAGGATGGGGGGAGGATGGGAGGAAGATGCCCCAATCTAAACAGCTCCATCGGATCGAGATGATCTCGTCTCGCTCCCTTCCCCTTCTCTCTCTCTCTCTCTCTCTCTCTCTTTCTTTCTATCTCTCTCTCTCTCTCCCTCCCTCCCCCTCTCTCTCTCTCTCTCTCTCCCTCTCTCTTTCATCTCTCTCTCTCCCTCCACTTCTCTCTCTTTCCTTCCCCCTCTCCCTCCCTCTCTGTCTCTCTCTCTCTCTCTCTCTCTCTCTCTCTAAGTCTCTCTCTCTTTCTCTCTGTTTCTCTCTCTCTCTATAAGTCTCTCTCTCTCTAAGTCTCTCTCTCTCCCTCTCTCTGTCTCTCTCTCTCTAAGTCTCTCTCTCTCTCTCTAAGTCTCTCTCTCTCTCTCTCTCTCTCTCTCTCTCTCTAAGTCTCTCTCTCTCTCTCTCTGGCTGTTCCACCCAGGCTGGCGCCTGTGTACTTGGACACAATTGACAGGTGAAGAGGTGTAGCATTTCCTTTTGTTGCTCCTTCATCATTCAGCCCCCTCCTTCCTCCTCCTCATCTCCGCTCTCTAAAATCTATTTCTAAAACCCTAAAAGTGATAGCAATAGACAATAAATTAGCATAATGTGGACATGTGGAAAATCTGTTCCAGTTAAATATAAAAAACTTCTCAGTTTTTCCTATTAACCTAAAACGGAGGAGTGTTCAACTAATTATTTGTATTTATTTTTATAACAAATCAATCCGTGGATGGTGGGACCTATATCATTCTATGACCGCGAAGAATACTGCATAGCAACTCTTCAACAGGCAAACATGGCCAATACGGTGTTTTGAGTATCTTCTTTCGTTTTTTTGTTTCAATTATAAATATCTGCAACATTTATGACACTTTTTTAGATTACTTTTGCAATATAGTTTGTTGACTCTGTGTCTAATCTAAATGACATGATTTCAAATAACTCTGGATGCACCAACAACCAACTCTCCTCGAGACGTCTGAGAGGTGGACTGAGTCCGCGCGCTCCGTCATGGACGTCACATAGCCTCGGATCTGGAAATAAGACTCGCGCGGAATAATGAGGTGAGAAAATGTGAGGTCTGCGTTTTCTCCGACTGCACTTGGGTTCTCTCAACGCTTTCCCTCCCCTCCTCTCTCCTCAATTATCTCTCCTCGCGCCTCCTCTCTCCTCAATCCTCTCTCCTCGCGTCTCATCTCTGTTTGGAAGCCAAGGGCGCAGTCTGTAATAATAAACTTGGTGACAAAGTGTCAGGAACTACACCGCTACACCAGACGTAGTACATGTAATCAAAACAAGACAGAGGTGATAATAATGGCGTTATAGACTATCAACTCAAACATAGATAAAACTTCACCCCATTGAATAAGCAATGAGACACTTTGACATTATTCGTGTTGATAATAATCCAACAGATATTTCAATACAGGCAATTAGCTTACTGTATTAATCATTCAAATTTAACATTTGATCAAAACAAACAAATCATTGTGTTATGTTGAATTATAAGATATTTGTTTTATCACAGTACAGTTTCTGTTTTTAACACTATGTATGTTAATAAAGTGATTATAATAGTGTTTGTAACAGCCCAAAACATATTGGGCCTATAGTAGAACCTGCGCCTAGTCTGCGCCTATCTGCGCCTAAACATAGCCAATCGGTAATATAAAGAGACAAACGATGCGTAATGTTATTCTTCTCAAGGCTAAACCCTAGTCTATATTTTAATTTAATAGTGTACAGGCCTACATATCCCATATGCCTACAGAGCCTAATGTAATCCTACATTTGGATTTCCTCTAGTGGAATTACCATCAGAGTTACAATTCGGCCTTTGCTGAATGTTACCTTATGGAATACACGCAAATGATTTAGGAGAATAATATAGGATACACCAGTGTTTGTTACAAGGCCTTAATTACCCTTAAGTGTTTTTTAATGCCGCTGTCCTGACCTTTAACAAACGAATGCCAACCCAACATCGCTTTTGGTTGGCGTCGTTGGATTTAATGCTTATTTAAACAAAATGGACACGATGGCTTGAGTCCCGTTTGCCAGTCTAAACACTGTCGACCGGCGGCCTTGTTTGGCGCTTGTTTGGCACCGTTTTTACGATCGTCCTGAATTACACGAGGACATTACGGTAGTGATGATGATATAGCTACCAAGAATTCGAATGCGCGCCGGCGTGTCTGGGTGCAACCACGGCTGCTTTATCGTTGACTTCGCCTACATATATCTTTTTGTTTCCGCCGACCTCTTCCCGTAGGGTCACGCTGCCAGAAGACCAGTGTACAGTGTTTCATCACATCCGTATTATGGTTTTGTGTGGCGACCAAAGGTTCAAACTAAACGACAGAAAAATACAATCTCAATCTTAACTGTATAGTTGTGCTCAGTGCAATATGCAAGCTATAATCTGACATGTTTGACATTCATTTATTCAGCAACATCATTCTCTCTGACACACACACACACACACACACAGTCACACAGTCACACAAAAAGACACCCTTCAGAGCGAGAGGTGACTTTTTCCCAACACCATCCACCGCATACAGTAGTATCTGCCTTGTGTCGGCGGAAGAAAACCCCAGTGGAAGACGTGGAGAGTGTGTGTGAGTGAGTGAGAGCGAGCGCTAGAACAGGCCGCGAGGTGACAAGCTCAGAGGGGTCCCTCTAAAACGGAAAGGGAACTGATACGGACCAGATTATATTGGCTAAAAACGTCAATCAGTTTTCCTGTAGGAATTTTAATTGCCCCGGGGGCCCTCCTTATCACCCCACGGGGGGTTATTAATATACTCCACGTGATAAGGGAGGCAGAGTTATTGGCCAGCTACTGTGGTTAGGTTCTTTGTATGTTTATTAAATCGTCCATGATACATAGCTAAAGCATTATTCTACAACAATGTCTTTAGCGTTTTTGACCACTGTCTGAGGCCACAGAGGCCGTCACGAGAGACGTCAGCAGAGCCACTTTGAAACACTCTGCTGTTGGTGTAAGCACTGTCCAGGACGTTCCACACTATGTGCACTATCTGAATGTCCCTTTGGATAAAAGCGACTGCTAACTAAATAAAACGTACTGATGATGTTGAAATCTGGTGCCACGTTTATATTCTGAGCTTCGTGTTTGGTTTGACCTGTCAAATTACGCACCAGTACTTGCACTGTATTGTATGAAATGTTGACCTAAAGTATCACTAAGGGGCCTTTCTAGAAGTCGAACCGTCAGTTTTTCACACAGGGTTGGCAATTATGACAATCTCTCTTCCGGCACGGCTGTGCGTAATAGTTCAAATTAACGTATTAGACCTACGTTTAAATGCGGGCTATGAAAAGCTTTGCGTGATCACAGTAAAATTTACAACCTGATTTCGTAAGTATTAAATGTAATAAATGTTCAATTTTAAGTGTTCCAATTCACAGTCCAAAATAGTGCTTTTAATCAATTATATGTCGGCTATCGCCACGTCATCCATTGACGTTTAAATGTTTAATGGTAGAAACCTATGGGACATGGAAACAGGGATTGGAAAGTGGTGGGCGGGGGGGGGGGGCATCAGTGTAACGACATCAGGCTCCTGAAACCCTGAAAGAGGCGGGTCAATCTTTCTCCTTCAACATTTCCAAACAACACGGCGATTACACTGGTTCATCTGCACCGCCTCTCCGTCTCGGACATCCCGCCCCAACGGAGTGACATCACGCGGCGCAGCGAAGGGCTTCGCCCTGTTCCAACTCCAGTTACAAAAACAGACATTTTAGCTGTCATAGAGGAGACACGCTGGCCTGCACCGACTTTCCCAGACTGTGTAGCCCACTCCATTGCCCCGACTAACCCGGGATGGCGTGTACGTGCGTGTTAGATTGTTAGTGTGTGTACGAAGATGAAGCCTCAATTCCGGATTAGCACACCTCCGGTTGCTACCACTTTAAATATATAATTCCGTTTAAAAAAGTGGGGTGTATGTTACTCAGCGGGATTCATTTCCTTGGTGCGCGCGAGCAGGACCTGGATGGCATAATGCTCCCGAGCCCTCTCACCTCGACGCCGTTCTCAGTCAAGGATATTCTGAAGCTCGAGCAGGAACAGCAGCAGCAACAACAATCTCAGCAGCTCCAGTCGCGCCACTTGGACCACCAGCACCTCCCGTCCCACGCGCAGCACTTGCACCAGCAGTCGCCCCACCAACAGCAGCACTACCAGACTCCGCCGTCCTGCATGCTCGCCGGTGCAGTCGAGAGCCCCGCGTTCTCGGACGGGGAGGATAACCTGGCATACCTCAGCTCGCTGGCGGTCCGGGACGGGCACGGAGAGGCTAGCCTGTCCCCGGAGATGTACGTCCACTCCGGTCTAGGGCACCTGAGCGACCCGAAGCTTGAGGTGGAGCTGGAGGAGCAGAGCACAAGTGAGTTCTGGAGATGACTTATGTAGCTCGGTAGCCATACAAGATGTGTAATGTTGTCGTAATTTCAGACAAAGGAAAGTATATCAGACATCTGATTATATCCTATACAGGTTGTGTTTCTGGTGAAGAAAAGGCCTGCATGCACGTCAAACTAACATCCACAGCAAATTCGATTTTTATTTTTATTTTACATCAATAAGGAAGACGGTTAACGTAAATAAAACTATAACAAGTATTGGTCACTTTAGTTAAATGGGCTTCTATTTGAGTATTATATTTTGACATGAAAAGTTAGATCTATGACCGTTGATCTGTTTTTTGCATTGGCCATTGTGAATGAGATTAAATAGGCTACAGAGAAATGATACTTTCATCGTATCAAGATACAATGCTTATGTTGAAAGTGTGGACGAATAAATTATGAGTTTCGAAATGTCAAACAGTTCTTAGTGGATAAACCATTCTGGCCGTAAAAGTTTTATGATATGGCGCATAAGTGAACAATGGTTTTAAGAGGCCTTAAAAGTAAACGACACCCAGAAGTAGTCTGCATAAACAGTTTAAGTAAACGTTGTGAAAATAACTAATGTCTTTGGACGTGATGGATATGTTTGTACCTGGTTTCTGCTCTTGACTGTTATTTATGGACGAAAGTTTGAATTACACTTGTAGAATGTGCATGCTATTTGAACGTTCAGTCTTGGAGCCAATATATTTGTTGGTAGTGAATTATTAAGAGACTATTCTTGTGGTGTTTAAAATATTCGTTAGGCCTACGTTATTCAGACTACAAATAAATACATTATTAAATTACTGGAGGGAAAAGCCGCGCGGTGAATAAAAATAGGCAACGACTTATCTTCATTGACTCCAGAAATGTTTACGTCTCTCATTTGAACCCACAGAGAGCTGCGGCGTATCTTCCAAGCCTCTGGAGGGTGGGGAGGACGGCGGCCATGGAGACTCGGAAAGGCCGACCAAGCAGAGGACCAGGCGGAAACCTCGGGTTCTTTTCTCCCAGGCTCAGGTCTTCGAGCTGGAACGGCGCTTCAAGCAGCAGCGCTACCTGTCCGCCCCGGAGCGGGAGCACCTGGCCAGCACTCTCAAACTCACCTCCACGCAGGTCAAAATCTGGTTTCAGAACCGACGGTACAAATGCAAAAGGCAGCGACAGGACAAGTCACTCGAGCTGGCGGGCCACCACCACCCTCCCCCGCCGAGGCGAGTCGCCGTACCCGTCCTGGTCAGGGACGGGAAGCCCTGTCTTGGTGGTCCACAGAACTACAACGCGGCCTACGGATCGAATCCCTATAGTTATAACGGATATCCGGGTTATACATACAACAACCCAGCGTACAACAGCAACTACAGCTGCACATACACAAGCATCCCTGCCTTACCGCCCACCACCACGGCCAACGCCTTCATGAACATGAACTTGGGCAATATTGGCGGCCTGAGCGCTTCGCCACAGCCACAAACTCACCAAGGAGCTACGGTGACGCCGTGTCAAGGGACATTGCAGGGGATCCGAGCCTGGTAAAGGCCCCCTCGTGACCGGAATCTAAGTTTTATCGAGCTTTCAGCTTTCAAATGGATCCATTTTATTCCTTAAAGAAAAAGTGTGTTATTTCGTTGCAGTATCTCGGAAACAGTGTTGATTGTATGTAGTTAGGCCTGACTGATTGATCTGGTTATATTCTGATGTGTCAGCTTCTCACTCGTGCACCGGTAAACGCCTATTGAAACGTCACCATACATTACAGTTTGGTTGGATTTTGGGACAATTCAGGATGACCAACAGCGTCGCCACTTACGGTGCTGTAATGGAATTCTGTAATGGAAGAATCAAGTTTTCCAGGCAAGTTTGGATGACGTCAAACTTTGAACTTGATGACTGTGAACCACTGAGGCCGATAAAAATCATGGTTTCCCACGTGCGCACTGGGACGCCTATTATTGTCCTCAGTTTTACGCATAGGTGCTTTTTTAAATCAAAGCTATTTCCATTCTTCGATAATTAGATCAAATATTTTTGCTAGTATTTCCCAATATGAAACAAGAAAGCTCAACGACAGACTTACACAGAATTTCCTGCTCGCATTTGGAATGTGATTTGTAGTGTATTTTACTCTGAACTGCAAGAGTGCCTGTTTATCCTGACATGACAATTTTATATGGGATCAGACACAGCCTCGACGCCTAAACATGAATAAAATTCTGTTGAAAAAGTAAGAATGTACTTTCTAAAATCGAAAAAATCCCATACTATCATATCATAAAGCTATTTGGCAAGTATACCTTCAACGGTCAATTTTCTTGGGAATGAACGGTTGTTCTTTTAAAGCGCGTGCTGCGCTGGTGCTTCTAGTTATATCAGTATTCAATTATATAATATATATATATGTTTATACAACCGAATCAAAATGTTAAAATGAACTGTTTTTCATTCATTAAGTTGGGTGAATGTGGAAGACTCTTTAAACAACCACAGAACCCGTGACCCACCCCAGTCTTCCTCGAATCATGCAGCGCCTTGCTTTTCTTTAACAAAACAAGAAAAGACATGGATATTAAGATGAGAAAAATATACCCTTTCTTCATGGAAGATTAAGCGGAACAAGTGTCTTAATATTTAAGGGAGACTAACGTTAAGACAACGAAAACAAAACACACACACAGAACAACGACAAATACACGTATATGAAGGTGTGCATGGGCTTCCTCGAGAAATGCAAAATAAATATGTTTTTTGGTATTTAATAATAGTATTCTGAACATGGATTCGGACTGGTGGTCCTAAAGGAGCTTTGTCGAAGCCTCTTGTCATTCTGAAAAGTGTCGCGCGGGGAGGCGGTTGGAAAGGGCCGGGCCACAGGCACACTCGAATTAATTGTCAGGGTGCCAGGCGGTGTGAAAGGGGGAAGTTATTCTCCAATTGAGAGCCTTTAAGGACGCGATTAGGCACCTAAAATACCCTGAAAGAGGTAGCTCGAACAGGGCTGGAGAGCTCGAATAATGGGCTTTATTGGATACGCGGACAAAAGGTGTGGGGTAGGCACCGCGCACTCAGCAAAGACAAAGAAGTCCAGGAGCTGCGAGATTGACGTCCTAATATTCCAATTTGAGGCAGGCAGCGCATTATTTTAACTGGCTGTTCTATACAACGGAAAAAAACGTGTTCACTTTTGTTCGCTTTTAGGGGGTTTTTGTCCCCAGAGAATAGGTCTCTGATTTGGGGCGGAGAACTCGAGCCCCAACCGTGATTCTCTGGGGCAGCCGGGACTGCAGGAAAGTCGACGGGGGGCGGGGGTGTGAAAGAGAGGGTATTATTGCTACAAGTTTCACCATTTCTAATTCTTAAAATGAGAGAGAGAGAGAGCTATGGGACAGGGAAGAAAAGGAAGTTGGGTAGTGGACTGAGAAGCTCATGGTAGTTTTCTTGTTTTGTGGGGAGAATATTACTTTTAGGCTACGCATGCAGAGAAACTCATCAGTCAACATTACAGTGCTCACACCTGTTTAGTATAGAAGTCATGTAATTCATAGTATTAGCCTAATTCTACATCGGTGGAAGACATCATGAAACTATACTTTGTTTACATTCAAGTTTCAGAAAAATATTTTTTTCTTTATTTTATATTTTATCTACCAAGCACACATGGAATGAAAAGAGACAGTGAAATATGTCTCATAAAGTCAGTCATGGCGGTTATGCCAGAATGTAAAATTCTCTAACTCTCGTTTATCGTTTATCGTCTCTGTGGGAAAACGTTAGCCTCGCATACCAGGACGGGCTGGGAGCGAGAGGGGAAATAGAAATTAGCCAGACACGCGCAAGCAGCGGTTCAGACCAAAGACATTAACCAGACGAGCTGCAGCCGTCATAGGACCCTCGGATGGGCTCGCGGAGGTGAATCTCGTGTTATTACTGCGAAGAGCTAAAGCATCCGAAGCACATAAAGATTGGGAGCGCGAGGGAGGAATTGCGGGCTACATGAACAGCTCGTGGGAAAGGTCCAGCAAAGCTGTCTCGAGCATTGCGTTATTGAGACATATTCTGAGGGAGTAGAAAACGTTTAAAGTTGGAAATATTTTGAGAATCATTAATGTTAGGACAAATCGGACATTCTTTGGCCTGGCGTTTTTGGGGCATTGACCCTAAAAATACATTTGGGAAAACGTAGGCTATTTACCCTTTGATGTGCATACAGTAAGTAGGGCTACATGGGAAACGTTGATATCCTGTCAACCTAGCTACACTTAATAAACATACCAAAATATAAGATTTAATTCAACCACATTTTTAAGTCATTTAAACATTCTTTAGCCTAAATATTTAAGACCTAAAGAGGAAGGAAATTACAGTAGGCCTATGCTTGAGAATCACACACCCACACACACACACACACACACACACACAAACACACACACAAACACACACACACACAAACGGAGACAAGCCGCATCTCTTCGGCTCAGTGTTCCCGAGATTGAAATCTGCAAATAAACTCATACTGTTGTTGGTAACAATTTAAGGACTGTATTAACCTCTCGGGGCTCTATCGCAGGACCTTCAACTCCTAATCTCATGTGGGGACAAAACAGATTTAGAGCAATCAACCAAACCCTAATGCTCAAACGCAACTAATGGGGATTAGAAACGCAAACAAAAGGGAATCATTTTGGCACCGGACAGATAAGCAAGAGATTCTTTACACCGCTCCACCGGCGGCAGGAGAGGAAAGAGAAAGAGCATGCTGTCACGGCGGAACCGGCACTTGATGCTGCCTATGTAAATAGAGTTGGCGACAGTAAGGCGTCGCCTGGTGGGGACTGGACGCGGCCTGCACTGTCGCAGCGGGCGTGGCGTTGACGTCTCTGATGCCTATCTGTTCCAGAATGGTGGAGGTTCGAAATTCAGAGCGAGCTAGAGCTTGTAGGGAGAGGAAGAGTTGAAGTAAACCGATTCAGGCCTATCTAGACCGGCATTTTATTTATTAACAATAGGCCTATGTCGATATTTAGCCTTTACATAGCCTAATGTTGAAAGTTATTGGCTATTGCTGAGATTTACAGTCTTCATTAATTGTAACCTTGCCTTCCTTTAATAGCCTTGTAGGCTACTTTAGTTATTAGTTTTTAACTTCCGTATTTAACATAAATTTTGGCTATATTTTAGACGTCGAGATGTGCAAACGATTTTATTTTAGTTGCATAATTTTCCATAACACTGAAATCAGCTTCTGCCCTTTCTTCCATCTATTTAACACAGGCACGCACACACACACACACGCACACACACACACACATACACACACACACACACTCCTCTCTTCACATTAAGGTAAACTGCAAACGCGGCCACAACCGCAATACATGGTGGTTTACTATAAAATACAAATCAATCATCCCTTTCTATGGACACAGCTGTATATGTGTGTGTGAGTATAAGTGTGTGTGTGTGTGTGTTTTAGCCTTAGCTCCTATAGCCTAGCCCCTGTAGAGGAAACCCCGGATGTGGAAGAGCGCAGTTCATAGGCCATATCATGAGTGGAACTCTTATGTTTGGCTGCGGTTTATACAAAAGACAACTCTACCGCAAGGAGTTCTTGTGGTTTGAAAAAAATGGGAACATATTTGAAAAATGCCAACCGCTTGCGGTGGAGATATAAAAACCGCTTATGTAGCCAACAGTTGGCTCTACAGACAGAAACTTCGTTAATGTTCAAAATATAGAACGGGTGGATCTTCTAGATGCTTCACCTGACAAGACATGTCCAAACAGTGCGCGCTCCTATTCGGCTACACGCGCGGCAAAAAAAACACCTCATGGGAGGTAAGGAAGGAGGAGACAGAAAGGTGGAAAATAACTTCCCTGTCATCACGTTTCAGGGGGAAAGAGATAGAGAGAGGTCGATTAATTGAATGAAAACCTAAATGCGCCTTTCGGATTGTGTAGACTATAGTTAACAAGGTTGATGTCGACATGTCGTCGCATTTTAAATCTAGCCCCATACGCTGTCAACAAGCGCCCACGAGCTCCGTAAACTTTCGTCCAACATTGGGAAATGTCTTTTTAACGATTTTTCTGTGCCAGGGCTGTGATCCAAGTTTTCCTGTGGTCTCGCAATGCGAACCAGAGAACCCAGACTCAAAGACCCCCAAAAGAGAGAGTCAAGATCGTTCATCAGCCGCAACCATCTAAATATTTATCTCTTCTGATACACATGATTGCGAGTCATATGTTCTGGGTCAAAACATTACGAGTTTCTGGGGAAATAATCTTCTGGGAACAATTTATTCAATGATGACCCACGAAAACGTCGGTTTACATAGCTAAAACTAACATGAAGCAATGCATCTTACTGCTTACCCACAAAAATATCTTGATAAACTAAACGGCCCGGTGCTCTCAATGGCCCATCCAGTCGATTTATTGTGGCCTCTTGGCGCGCTCTAACCCACTGTCGCCACCTAGCGGTGCGTTAAGTATAGGCACGGATTCTACAGAACATTGCAAAGGCCTAATCATTAACAGATCTGTGTTAGAAGCAGCTGTTTGTCTAGTTGCAGTAATCCTTTAAGTCTAAAGCCTAAACCTACTCCTAACAACAGGGTAAACCTAAAACCAAACCGTTAATTAGTGTGTTGGTTTTGGCAAATGGCAGCTCGCTGGCACGAGCATTAGAGATTTGGAGCTTGTTGTCCGGATTCCTAACATCAAAGTTCCAGGGTGTGCCAAAGAGTGACATCGATCATCTCACAGACATGTCTCATGTTGAACATACATCATCACCAAGGAACAGTCTAGGTGTTCCAGTGTTAACGTTCCCCTGACACGTGCCATACCATCAGGGTTAATCATGACAAACGTGTGTTTCCACATCCCATATAAAAGTTACTGTATTTGTTTAACCTTCAATTGGAGCGTTCTAGGCGTAGGGGCTTAGATAGGCACCTTACAACCCATTTAGACTACAGTTATTCACCATGTATCAAATCAGTGGTTCCCACTGCTGAAACAGCCCTTCTTTGTTTAGCCTTCAGGCCTAGCCAATAGGCCTTGCACGAGGAGTCCACCACAACCTCTCTGTCTGTCACACACAAACGCACACACACACCAGTGCCTGACCACCGACCCGCTGTCAAAGCTTTCAGCGCGCGCCTCGCAGACGAGGTCAGGCCCCCGTCTGTCACAGAAATGCCCCGGTCGCTGCTCTACAACACAGCGCGTGGTCTGTAGCGTTGCGGAAAACAAAACGGGAGGGGTAAACTGAGTAGAAAGACTGCGGTCTCAGTGTGTAGGCCCCGGGGAATGACAACAAACAGGAGGCCTCGAGTGAAACTGGATCCGGCGTAGTGAAGCAGCAAGAGGAATGCCGGTCACGGTCTACTTCCTGCCTACTGTGTCGGTCCGGATTTCAACCGTCTGGGTCGCCGTGATTCATAGGCTCCGTTATCCAATGACAACTGAAAAAGCGGGTAAACATGGGTTTGTTGAAACATTACATTTTAAAACTATCTACGTCTCGTAATTGATGAATACAAAAAAACATTTATAGATATGTAAATATTGATCAAAATAAAGAGACGTACAGTCGTGGTTTCGTTTCTCTCAGCGGGATCGCCAGCACCAAGAGAAGACCCTGCTTCTGCGAGGAGCTGCCATTGCGACTTTATTTACAATTCACAGATAATACAGGAAGTCTTCTCTATACAGGAAGTAGCTTCTATTTATGCTTAAAGTTTTGTATTTTCCTTTCCATCGGTATGTTTGCGTTCCACACACACATTATCATCCACATCTAACTCGCTCTGCATCTTAAGCCTGTTCAGTCTTTGGTTTCTAACCGTCAACATGTCATTCGGCAAGAAAACAAAAAATATTTTTTAAGTCAATTGTTGTTTGAAACTCAGTCTTTCCCCCATTCAATCCATTCACACCCAAGAAAAATAATTTCTCTACCAAATGCTTCCCTTCCAATGAGTGACGTCAGGGCGTTACCTGTGTCAAGATGTGCGGTTCAATGTAAAACCCAGGTTATTCCACAGTAAGGGTCATGCCAAAATAACTGTTTACATATTGACTATACAGGTTGACTTCATTACAAAGCACACCTGAGCAGACAAAGAATTTTGAAAAACTTTTAGTGTGTCTTCTATAATCAACATTAGGCTATCATTCTTAGTTATATGGCTTCGGAAATGACAGAACTCGTGAGTTATGATTGTGCGTTGGCTGCATGGCGGCTGTTTCAAACAAGGCCAAGTATTGTAGTAGTGAAAATGTTACTGAAGTTACTCAACAAGTAACTGGCTACCACAGACATTAATTTGGTTACTTAACTCTGTGGCCGTTACCTGGAAGTGCCAAAAAGCTGTGTGTCTTTCCAGATATGATGGTCCCACTAAGGCATTTCGTGTAGCGCCTTTACTTCATCAATCTGAAAATATGCTCATCTCCTGCCTCACCTAATCAAGCATACTATCACACACACACACACACACACACACACAACTGAAACACAGGTCAAGGAGGGAGGGCATTTCACATCAAAATGGCTCCCTAGTCAGATTTATACGCCAACACGGCAATATATTATTCCGAATCATGTCGATGTCTTCAGTGATGAATGTGGTAAGTTCTGTTAATTTATATTAACATGTATAATACAATTTATTTTCCGCTTTCAAGAGGACAAGACCTTAAAACACAGATCTCACCCTTCAATAAAAATGTGTCTCGTTTTATGAACGCATGCTCATACCGTAATAACAGACGTTCTCAATCTTTTAGAAACCTCAAAAAACCTCCATTACAAATGTACACACACACTTGCCATTTCTGTTCCAACATGTCTGCTTCTGAGCGGCGCCCCCTGCCCACCAGCCCCCCCTGGTGGCAGGTTCAGAAAATTCAGAGATATACGTTCCCAAATTAAAGTGCGAGTTTCTCAATGTATGTCTACATCCTATTGGTTTGGGGAAGGAGGGGTTGTTCTCTACAGTGAGAGAAAGCAGTGAGAGAGAGAGAGTGTGTGTGTGTGTGAGAGAGAGAGGGTAGGTGGGCCAACTTTCTGTTAGCATTCACACATCCCCAAGAAGAGAAGCTCTCCAGTCGGCCATATTGATTGAAGCCCGTCTTCCTCCTCCTCCTCCTCTACTTCTCGACGTCGCGGTCCCTCAGCCGCCTCTCGTGGTGACGCTTGGTGATGAGGTACTTGAAGAACTCGTACACCGACCAGCTGATGGCGGTGGAGGGCATCTGGTAGATCACCCTCGCCTGGACGCCCTTGAAGAAGGCCTGGGCCCCGCCCATCCTGTACACAGTCCTGAACGCCTCCCCCAGCCCCGAGATATGGCGCCCTCCTCCTCCTACGCCCCCGCCGGCCGCGGCCGCCGTCGCCGCGGCAACCCCCTCCCCCCCAGCGCCGGCGGCGCCCTCGGCCGTGAGCGCCAGCGCCTCCTGCGTGTTGAGGAGGGTCTTGCACACGTCCAGCGGCGTGGTGGCGGCGGCGGCGATGGCGCCGGCCAGCGCCCCGGAGACCACGTGCGAGGAGGGGTTGTAGTGGCGCAGCGGGTTGAGCAGCTCCTGCAGGTACTCGTAGGTGATGAAGTGCAGCGCCTGGAAGGGCACGTTCATGGTCAGCTGCGTGGTGTAGCTGCGGTAGAACGCCGCAGGGCCCTCGCGGCGCCACGCCGCGCCGATGCAGTCCAGCACGCCGCGGTACGGGGAGTTGTACATCTGCATGCGCTGCTTCACCACTACGGGGGGGGAGGGGGGGAGAAGAGGTGAGAGAGGGGAGCGGGAGGGAAAGGAAGGAGGGTTAGAACGTAGGAGTGTAAATGACTAGATCAACACGACCAGTCTCAGAGCTCCCTCTAGTGGTGGGTTTAGGCAAGTGCAGCATCACTGTGATTAACTCGACTCGTGTTGGACTGAGAAGAGGCGTGTTTGTGTGTGTGTGTGTGTGTTTGTGTGACAAGGTTTACCTTCAGCTGGGTTCATGACTGCATCATGGAGCACTGTGGCCATGCAACCTGCCATCCCTGATGGAGAGAGAGAGAGAGATAGAGGGAATGAGGGAGAGAACGGGGGAGGCAGAGGTACAGGGAGGGAGAGACCGAGATAGGGAGTGTGGGGGAGAGAGATGAGGGAGAGATCGGGAGGGAAGGAGAGGAAGAGGGTGGATTAGGTAACTGCTGGAAGATAACATTCTCATGAATCACAAACATTCCTGTGTTTGTCTACTGTACATCTGTGTGTGTGTGTGTGTGTGTGTGTGTACATGTGTGTGTGTGTACATGTGTGTGTGTCTCACCGTTGGCGAAGTGGCTGTTGGCCCCGGGGTGCACGGCATCACTGAGGGAGAACTTGATCTTCTCGTAGCAGGCGAAGTAGAGCGCGTGCGCTGGCCCCGCCCCCACCGCCATGACGTTCACGCCCCTCACCGGCCGCCACATCCCCTCCGTACGCACGATCTGCCGCAGGGCGTCCATCACGTTCCTGTACCGCGCTCCAGGCTGGGGCTGCAGGCTCTGCATCCTGGTCTGGAGGGGGAGGGAGGGGGAGAGAGGGGTGAGGAGGAGGAGGGGGAGAGGAGGAGGGAGGGTTGAGGAGGAGGAGGGGGAGAGGAGGAGGGAGGGGTGAGGAGGAGGTGAGGAGGAGGAGGGGGAGAGGAGGAGGAGGGGGAGAGGAGGAGGGAGGAGACAACGAGGGGAGAACAGTCAGCTCTCAGTCCAGACAGGTGTGTGTGTGACAGCTGCTCACCCAAGAGGGCGAGGCAGGGAGGGACTCAGCCCCCACGAGGGAACTCAGTGAACACAGAACCCCCTCACAACAGCCTGGCTCACTTCCACATTCGCTCAAACTTCCAGAGGAGAAGTTGTCATGCAGCGACAGATGAGAGATGACCGTCGGCTAATGAATAAAATGTAAAACGAAACACCTGGCGTGGATGGTGCAATTCCCACATTTCACAGACAGTGAGTCGCATGACTCACTGTCTGTTTCCCCTAAGGGAAACTCCAAATCCTCACTTCTGGTAAATGAGGATTGTAAGGGAGGGACAACGTGCCACACACACACACACAAAACAACACACACTCTGTTGAATCTGAATCTGTTGCCAGAGCTGCACAGTTTCCCCTGTCTGCTCAGAGAGACATCCAGGACTGAACAGCACGTTCCCCACACTCAGGGCCCGTTACACACTCACCATGCTGATATGACAAACACACACACACACATGGATATACACACACCACACGTGTCCCAGTAGGGTCTTGTGGTTTAGTTATGAGACCCAGTGTGTGTGTGTGTGTGTGTGACAGTGACCCAGGTCTCAAGGTCCCCGCCATGTTCCAGCCCCACCCTCTGCTCTCACTCATTCCAAGACGACAGAAACACAGAGGTTGTGTCATGCTAACTTGCCCCCCGGTCAACTCTCTGCATCATCAGTGTGCCGTTAAGGCTGTAGCACTCGCTCAGACCGTTCCATGATAACCGAACTACACCCTGTAAGAACTACACCATGTCAGAACTACACCAAGTCAGAACTACACCAAGTCAGAACTACACCATGTCAGAACTACACCAAGTCAGAACTACACCATGTCAGAACTACACCAAGTCAGAACTATACCATGTCAGAACTACACCAAGTCAGAACTACACCATGTCAGAACTATACCATGTCAGAACTACACCGTCAGAGCTACACCGTCAGAGCTACACCGTCAGAGCTACACACTTCTGACCCGGGATGTTCTGCTGTACTACATGCATCTGTACGCTGCTTTGGATAAAAGCGTCTTGTTCTGATGTACATGCAAACATCAGCTGTTCCACTCAGTGAGCTGAAGCAAACACAGGTTTGGAATCTCATTAAACTGGTGACAGAGATCCTAGCCTTCGCTTCTAGAAGGTTCCACCCAGCGTTCCAGAACCACGCGGAACATTCTGGAACCTCTGATCCCGGGGTCATCTGACGAGGGAGGAAGAACAAGAGGTTTAACGAACAAAAAAAATACACGGATATGCTCCGCCGATCCTTATCTCGAGAGAACACCTGGAGGTGGTTATCAGGGCTGGCTGGTTTCTCTGAGCCGGCTGGCAGGACAGCTCTGGGGGAAAGACGGCACCCAGAGTGGATGAGAGTACCTGAGAGCCAGCTCTGCCAGGTCAGGAGAGGGTAAACCTTCAGCATTACCCTCAAGTTCCCCACATGTCCGCCTGCGGTCAAGCTAGCGAGGGCAGCAGGGCTGCCTTAGGATGTGAAGGGCGGAGGTTTTCGTAAAACGCTGAATAGGACACGGTCGAGGCTATTACGCCACATGTACCCTACCTACAGTACTGTGTGAGATGATAGATTGGGATTTCCGAGATGAAAGGGCTAGTCGGAAACCAATAAGGAAACGGTTGACACACAAGGAAGCGATGCGGTTCTTGAAGACAATGAAGAAGTTGTTTTGTAACAAAGAGCCCTGTGACTTAAGGGAAAGGCTATCAAAACCTGATCTGTAAAGGGCTTCTCATCCACAGTTGTATTATGTACAAGTACAATGCAAGACAGCCAGTACAAGTACAAATGTACGTACAAACTTACTACAACAGCACAACAAGCCTTTATGGTGCAGCTTGGGACTATGCATGAGAGAGTGAAATAGAGTGAGGTACGAAGAGAGAGAGAGGGAGTGTGTGAGAGAGTTAAAAAGCGAGTGTTAAGAGAGAGGGAGGTAGGAAGAGAGAGAGAGAGACAGAGAGAGGGAGTTTGTGTGTGTGAGAGACAAAGATAGTTAGAAAGAGATAGTGTGTGTGTGTGTGTGAGAGAGAGCGAGACAGAGAGAGACACACAGGTATGGAGAGGAGGGGAGCATTCCAGCCCAGGTCATGTGACTCCAGAACCAGGACATGTCCTCAAGCCCTGAGGTGGGCTGAGTGAGCCAGGCCCAAGAGGCCCAGCGTGGGCTGAGAGGCCTCTGAAACACCCCCCTGAGGGCCTGGATCCCAGTCAATGAAAGCAAAGCCAGCTCCCGAGACAAGTCATCGTGTTTTGTATGACGTTTTCCCAGCACAGATTACGTCTGGCTTGAATAAAACAATAGTTCCTTTCTTTGGGCCAGACAGCTAGCCTGTGTTCCTGAAAACAAGTTTGCTGGCTGCAACGTAGAATCTCCTTCTTAGTTCACTCCTGGTTAACTATAATACATAGCAGGTTAGCTAGTCTACCTGTCATAACAGCGAGTAAGGAAGGCGATTGCACAAGACAAGTGTCCAATTATGACGATGGCTGGTATCACGGTATCTTCCCGGGGAAATTGTGACAGACCGTTCCAGTAATTGCAAGGTCCCTACAGCCATCATTTGTCAATTGAGACGGTGAAAACATCACCGCGGTTGTTAAGAGTAGGAGTTACTACGGTAAAGCATCGATACAACCATTTTTACAGTTGGTCACACAGTGCAGCTGGTGCCCCCCCGCTTCTCCAATCCTAAAACTAAGTGTCGTAACCTGAACCGCCTTTTCCTTCGCCGTCATAGCATGTGCTGCTGGCGCGCAACCGGCGGACCGGAGGCTAGCAACCTCCCTGACAAGCTAACTGTCTCTTGTGGACAGTTTTGGTTTCGAGCAGTGACTTGTCGACAAACAGTCTGACAAGCCCCGATAGCTATCTATAACAGTATCACCAACAATGCCAACGATAAGTTCAACCCATTCATTCTGTATCCTCCAAATGTGACATCTCTGACCTCGATAGCAGCTAGCTAGTTAGCGACTCAAATCGGGCTGCTTAGCGGGCCTAGTAGATTGCTACTGCTAGCTACGGTTTATGTAACTATTCACCAGCTGCAGTATTGAGTAACGTGATCACTACTAACAAGCATTACAATGTGTGCTGTCCCAGTGTTAACGTTGAGTAACGTTAAGATAGCCGGTCAACACTATAACCAGTAAACATGAGTTTTCACTTCCACAACACAGTGAAGGTGAACGGAAAGGCTACGTCGAATGGCTAGTCAACAGTGGAGCGACATATCCAGTAACAGTGTCCTTCCCTGGTCCGAAGCTAGCTAAAGTTAGCTACTAGTTAAAACTAACTAGTAACTACCATCAGTAGTAACTACCATCAGTATAATTAATCACCACCAACTGTTCGCGGTCACGGGTGCCACATCGTCTTCCGTTTTACCTTGACACAGTCGATGGGGTACATGAGGCAGTGCTCCATGATTCCAGCCACGGCACCCGCCAACATGTGTGTGCTGGTAGCTACACCTTGAGGTAGACCCTCATAGTCAATTTCAGGCTCGGTAGCCGTGGTGGGTTCGGGAGCTGCGCGATGCATCGCCACAGCAAAGTCTTTTTCCCCCGTTATCCTGGGCGGCGTAAGCCCTCCAACGATTCCCCCCGTAGCGTTCAAAATCCTGCCGCCCAGCCATCGGATGTCCGCCCCAGCTGCAGCGCCTGTGACCCCGCCGTCAGCGCTCGTCGTGTCCACGGACATTCGTCGCCTGGACACGAAACCATCCGCTTCCATTCGAAAGCTCGGCTGTCCAGTCAGTTACAGGCGGCTGGTCCTCGAAATATCTCCCTGGAAGTCAACCGCCCGATGTTTGGAAATTCGAGGGCGTCTGGTACCAGCCGACAGCGGACTCCCCAATGCTTAACAGCAGGGGCAAGGGGAGGGAGTCAAGGCAAGCTAATCTTCGCTGAGTGCGGTGGATGATGGTAAGGGGGCTT
>NW_027120418.1:20000-27500 GCF_038355195.1 Osmerus mordax | reverse complement strand
GCGTGGCAACCTTGACACCCCCGTGTTCCCCTGGACCAGACCTTTCCAACGCCGCCTGAGTTAAGGTGCTACGACGTCCCTAAGTGGAGATGCCTCTAAATGAACACCTTTTCCCAACTTTGCACGTTTCCAGCTTGAGAGAAAAAGGGGCTTAAAATTCACAGTTATTCGCCCGAACGTGGGATTTCGCTGGGGACGGTTTCTAAGTTCAAGTTGGGACGGGGGGCACCGAGGTGAGTGGTGGTTGTCCCCGAAAAAGCCCTCCCCTTTTCCGTAGCCCCGTTTAAAGTTTTGTTTGGGCTCCTGTTCAGCGGGGAAGCGCGTGCGCGTGGCAACCTTGACACCCCCGTGTTCCCCTGGACCAGACCTTTCCAACGCCGCCTGAGTTAAGGTGCTACGACGTCCCTAAGTGGAGATGCCTCTAAATGAACACCTTTTCCCAACTTTGCACGTTTCCAGCTTGAGAGGAAAAGGGGCTTAAAATTCACAGTTATTCGCCCGAACGTGGGATTTGGCTGGGGACGGTTTCTATATTCAAGTTGGGATGGGGGGCACCGAGGTGAGTGGTGGTTGTCCCCGAAAAAGCTCTCCCCTTTTCCGTAGCCCCGTTTAAAGTTTTGTTTGGGCTCCTGTTCAGCGGGGAAGCGCGTGCGCGTGGCAAACTTGACACCCCCGTGTTCCCCTGGTCCAGACCTTTCCAACGCCGCCTGAGTCAAGGTGCTACGACGTCCCCAAGTGGGGATGCCTGTAGATGAGCACATTTTCCCAACTTTGAATGTAAGTTTCCAGTATCATTGAAAATGTGGCCTCAAACGAGCAGTTTTGCCCCCGAACGTGGGATTTGGCTGGGGACGGTTTCTATATTCAAGTTGGGATGGGGGGCACCGAGGTGAGTGGTGGTTGTCCCCGAAAAAGCCCTCCCCTTTTCCGTAGCCCCGTTTAAAGTTCTGTTTGGGCTCCTGTTCAGCGGGGAAGCGCGTGCGCGTGGCAAACTTGACACCCCCGTGTTCCCCTGGTCCAGACCTTTCCAACGCCGCCTGAGTCAAGGTGCTACGACGTCCCCAAGTGGGGATGCCTGTAGATGAGCACATTTTCCCAACTTTGAATGTAAGTTTCCAGTATCATTGAAAATGTGGCCTCAAACGAGCAGTTTTGCCCCCGAACGTGGGATTTGGCTGGGGACGGTTTCTATATTCAAGTTGGGATGGGGGGCACCGAGGTGAGTGGTGGTTGTCCCCGAAAAAGCCCTCCCCTTTTCCGTAGCCCCGTTTAAAGTTTTGTTTGGGCTCCTGTTCAGCGGGGATGCGCGTGCGCGTGGCAACCTTGACACGCCCGTGTTCCCCTGGACCAGACCTTTCTAACGCCGCCTGAGTTAAGGTGCTACGACGTCCCTAAGTGGAGATGCCTGTAAATGAACACCTTTTCCCAACTTTGCACGTTTCCAGCTTGAGAGGAAAAGGGGCTTAAAATTCACAGTTATTCGCCCGAACGTGGGATTTCGCTGGGGACGGTTTCTAAGTTCAAGTTGGGACGGGGGGCACCGAGGTGAGTGGTGGTTGTCCCCGAAAAAGCCCTCCCCTTTTCCGTAGCCCCGTTTAAAGTTTTGTTTGGGCTCCTGTTCAGCGGGGAAGCGCGTGCGCGTGGCAACCTTGACACGCCCGTGTTCCCCTGGACCAGACCTTTCTAACGCCGCCTGAGTTAAGGTGCTACGACGTCCCCAAGTGGGGATGCCTGTAGATGAGCACATTTTCCCAACTTTGAATGTAAGTTTCCAGTATCATTGAAAATGTGGCCTCAAACGAGCAGTTTTGCCCCCGAACGTGGGATTTGGCTGGGGACGGTTTCTATATTCAAGTTGGGATGGGGGGCACCGAGGTGAGTGGTGGTTGTCCCCGAAAAAGCCCTCCCCTTTTCCGTAGCCCCGTTTAAAGTTCTGTTTGGGCTCCTGTTCAGCGGGGAAGCGCGTGCGCGTGGCAAACTTGACACCCCCGTGTTCCCCTGGTCCAGACCTTTCCAACGCCGCCTGAGTCAAGGTGCTACGACGTCCCCAAGTGGGGATGCCTGTAGATGAGCACATTTTCCCAACTTTGAATGTAAGTTTCCAGTATCATTGAAAATGTGGCCTCAAACGAGCAGTTTTGCCCCCGAACGTGGGATTTGGCTGGGGACGGTTTCTATATTCAAGTTGGGATGGGGGGCACCGAGGTGAGTGGTGGTTGTCCCCGAAAAAGCCCTCCCCTTTTCCGTAGCCCCGTTTAAAGTTTTGTTTGGGCTCCTGTTCAGCGGGGATGCGCGTGCGCGTGGCAACCTTGACACGCCCGTGTTCCCCTGGACCAGACCTTTCTAACGCCGCCTGAGTTAAGGTGCTACGACGTCCCTAAGTGGAGATGCCTGTAAATGAACACCTTTTCCCAACTTTGCACGTTTCCAGCTTGAGAGGAAAAGGGGCTTAAAATTCACAGTTATTCGCCCGAACGTGGGATTTCGCTGGGGACGGTTTCTAAGTTCAAGTTGGGACGGGGGGCACCGAGGTGAGTGGTGGTTGTCCCCGAAAAAGCCCTCCCCTTTTCCGTAGCCCCGTTTAAAGTTTTGTTTGGGCTCCTGTTCAGCGGGGAAGCGCGTGCGCGTGGCAACCTTGACACGCCCGTGTTCCCCTGGACCAGACCTTTCTAACGCCGCCTGAGTTAAGGTGCTACGACGTCCCCAAGTGGGGATGCCTGTAGATGAGCACATTTTCCCAACTTTGAATGTAAGTTTCCAGTATCATTGAAAATGTGGCCTCAAACGAGCAGTTTTGCCCCCGAACGTGGGATTTGGCTGGGGACGGTTTCTATATTCAAGTTGGGATGGGGGGCACCGAGGTGAGTGGTGGTTGTCCCCGAAAAAGCCCTCCCCTTTTCCGTAGCCCCGTTTAAAGTTCTGTTTGGGCTCCTGTTCAGCGGGGAAGCGCGTGCGCGTGGCAAACTTGACACCCCCGTGTTCCCCTGGTCCAGACCTTTCCAACGCCGCCTGAGTCAAGGTGCTACGACGTCCCCAAGTGGGGATGCCTGTAGATGAGCACATTTTCCCAACTTTGAATGTAAGTTTCCAGTATCATTGAAAATGTGGCCTCAAACGAGCAGTTTTGCCCCCGAACGTGGGATTTGGCTGGGGACGGTTTCTATATTCAAGTTGGGATGGGGGGCACCGAGGTGAGTGGTGGTTGTCCCCGAAAAAGCCCTCCCCTTTTCCGTAGCCCCGTTTAAAGTTTTGTTTGGGCTCCTGTTCAGCGGGGATGCGCGTGCGCGTGGCAACCTTGACACGCCCGTGTTCCCCTGGACCAGACCTTTCTAACGCCGCCTGAGTTAAGGTGCTACGACGTCCCTAAGTGGAGATGCCTGTAAATGAACACCTTTTCCCAACTTTGCACGTTTCCAGCTTGAGAGGAAAAGGGGCTTAAAATTCACAGTTATTCGCCCGAACGTGGGATTTCGCTGGGGACGGTTTCTAAGTTCAAGTTGGGACGGGGGGCACCGAGGTGAGTGGTGGTTGTCCCCGAAAAAGCCCTCCCCTTTTCCGTAGCCCCGTTTAAAGTTTTGTTTGGGCTCCTGTTCAGCGGGGAAGCGCGTGCGCGTGGCAACCTTGACACGCCCGTGTTCCCCTGGACCAGACCTTTCTAACGCCGCCTGAGTTAAGGTGCTACGACGTCCCCAAGTGGGGATGCCTGTAGATGAGCACATTTTCCCAACTTTGAATGTAAGTTTCCAGTATCATTGAAAATGTGGCCTCAAACGAGCAGTTTTGCCCCCGAACGTGGGATTTGGCTGGGGACGGTTTCTATATTCAAGTTGGGATGGGGGGCACCGAGGTGAGTGGTGGTTGTCCCCGAAAAAGCCCTCCCCTTTTCCGTAGCCCCGTTTAAAGTTCTGTTTGGGCTCCTGTTCAGCGGGGAAGCGCGTGCGCGTGGCAAACTTGACACCCCCGTGTTCCCCTGGTCCAGACCTTTCCAACGCCGCCTGAGTCAAGGTGCTACGACGTCCCCAAGTGGGGATGCCTGTAGATGAGCACATTTTCCCAACTTTGAATGTAAGTTTCCAGTATCATTGAAAATGTGGCCTCAAACGAGCAGTTTTGCCCCCGAACGTGGGATTTGGCTGGGGACGGTTTCTATATTCAAGTTGGGATGGGGGGCACCGAGGTGAGTGGTGGTTGTCCCCGAAAAAGCCCTCCCCTTTTCCGTAGCCCCGTTTAAAGTTTTGTTTGGGCTCCTGTTCAGCGGGGATGCGCGTGCGCGTGGCAACCTTGACACGCCCGTGTTCCCCTGGACCAGACCTTTCTAACGCCGCCTGAGTTAAGGTGCTACGACGTCCCTAAGTGGAGATGCCTGTAAATGAACACCTTTTCCCAACTTTGCACGTTTCCAGCTTGAGAGGAAAAGGGGCTTAAAATTCACAGTTATTCGCCCGAACGTGGGATTTCGCTGGGGACGGTTTCTAAGTTCAAGTTGGGACGGGGGGCACCGAGGTGAGTGGTGGTTGTCCCCGAAAAAGCCCTCCCCTTTTCCGTAGCCCCGTTTAAAGTTTTGTTTGGGCTCCTGTTCAGCGGGGAAGCGCGTGCGCGTGGCAACCTTGACACGCCCGTGTTCCCCTGGACCAGACCTTTCTAACGCCGCCTGAGTTAAGGTGCTACGACGTCCCCAAGTGGGGATGCCTGTAGATGAGCACATTTTCCCAACTTTGAATGTAAGTTTCCAGTATCATTGAAAATGTGGCCTCAAACGAGCAGTTTTGCCCCCGAACGTGGGATTTGGCTGGGGACGGTTTCTATATTCAAGTTGGGATGGGGGGCACCGAGGTGAGTGGTGGTTGTCCCCGAAAAAGCCCTCCCCTTTTCCGTAGCCCCGTTTAAAGTTCTGTTTGGGCTCCTGTTCAGCGGGGAAGCGCGTGCGCGTGGCAAACTTGACACCCCCGTGTTCCCCTGGTCCAGACCTTTCCAACGCCGCCTGAGTCAAGGTGCTACGACGTCCCCAAGTGGGGATGCCTGTAGATGAGCACATTTTCCCAACTTTGAATGTAAGTTTCCAGTATCATTGAAAATGTGGCCTCAAACGAGCAGTTTTGCCCCCGAACGTGGGATTTGGCTGGGGACGGTTTCTATATTCAAGTTGGGATGGGGGGCACCGAGGTGAGTGGTGGTTGTCCCCGAAAAAGCCCTCCCCTTTTCCGTAGCCCCGTTTAAAGTTTTGTTTGGGCTCCTGTTCAGCGGGGATGCGCGTGCGCGTGGCAACCTTGACACGCCCGTGTTCCCCTGGACCAGACCTTTCTAACGCCGCCTGAGTTAAGGTGCTACGACGTCCCTAAGTGGAGATGCCTGTAAATGAACACCTTTTCCCAACTTTGCACGTTTCCAGCTTGAGAGGAAAAGGGGCTTAAAATTCACAGTTATTCGCCCGAACGTGGGATTTCGCTGGGGACGGTTTCTAAGTTCAAGTTGGGACGGGGGGCACCGAGGTGAGTGGTGGTTGTCCCCGAAAAAGCCCTCCCCTTTTCCGTAGCCCCGTTTAAAGTTTTGTTTGGGCTCCTGTTCAGCGGGGAAGCGCGTGCGCGTGGCAACCTTGACACGCCCGTGTTCCCCTGGACCAGACCTTTCTAACGCCGCCTGAGTTAAGGTGCTACGACGTCCCCAAGTGGGGATGCCTGTAAATGAACACCTTTTCCCAACTTTGAATGTAAGTTTCCAGTATCATTGAAAATGTGGCCTCAAACGTGCAGTTTTGCCCCCGAACGTGGGATTTGGCTGGGGACGGTTTCTAAATTCAAGTTGGGATGGGGGGCACCGAGGTGAGTGGTGGTTGTCCCCGAAAAAGCCCTCCCCTTTTCCGTAGCCCCGTTTAAAGTTTTGTTTGGGCTCCTGTTCAACGGGGATGCGCGTGCGCGTGGCAAACATGACACGCCCGTGTTCCCCTGGACCAGACCTTTCTAACGCCACCTGAGTTAAGGTGCTACGACGTCCCCAAGTGGGGATGCCTCTAAATGAAGCCAATTTCTCCTATTTGAATGCACTCTCCCAGCCCAGAGAGGCATGTGCCTTAAAATTCACAGTTATTCACCCGAACGTGGGATTTTGTTGAGGACGGTTTCTAAATTCAAGTTGGAACAGGGGGCACCGACGTGAGTGGTGTTTGTCCCCGAAAAAGCTCTCCCCTTTTCCGTAGCCCCGTTTAAAGTTTTGTTTGGGCTCCTGTTTAGCGGGGATGCGCGTGCGCGTGGCAACCTTGACACGCCCGTGTTCCCCTGGACCAGACCTTTCTAACGCCGCCTGAGTTAAGGTGCTACGACGTCCCTAAGTGGAGATGCCTGTAAATGAACACCTTTTCCCAACTTTGAATGTAAGTTTCCAGTATCATTGAAAATGTGGCCTCAAACGAGCAGTTTTGCCCCCGAACGTGGGATTTGGCTGGGGACGGTTTCTAAATTCAAGTTGGGATGGGGGGAACCGAGGTGAGTGGTGGTTGTCCCCGAAAAAGCCCTCCCCTTTTCCGTAGCCCCGTTTAAAGTTTTGTTTGGGCTCCTGTTCAGCGGGGATGCGCGTGCGCGTGGCAACCTTGACACGCCCGTGTTCCCCTGGACCAGACCTTTCTAACGCCACCCGAGTCAAGGTGCTACGACGTCCCTAAATGGGGATGCCTGTAGATGAGCACATTTTCCCAGCTTTGAATGTAAGTTTCCAGCATCATTGAAAATGTGGCCTCAAACGTGCAGTTTTGCGCCCGAACGTGGGATTTTGTTGAGGACGGTTTCTAAATTCAAGTTAGCATAAGGGGCACACGTGTGAGTTGTTATTTTCCCAGGATTGATGGTTTCCAATTCGGTAGCTCCGTTTAAAGTTTTGTTTGGGCTCCTGTTTAGCGGGGATGCGCGTGCGCGTGGCAACCTTGACACGCCCGTGTTCCCCTGGACCAGACCTTTCCAACGCCACCCGAGTCAAGGTGCTACGACGTCCCTAAGTGGGGATGCCTGTAGATGAGCACATTTTCCCAGCTTTGAATGTAAGTTTCCAGCATCATTGAAAATGTGGCCTCAAACGTGCAGTTTTGCGCCCGAACGTGGGATTTTGTTGAGGACGGTTTCTAAATTCAAGTTAGCATAAGGGGCACACGTGTGAGTTGTTATTTTCCCAGGATTGATGGTTTCCAATTCGGTAGCTCCGTTTAAAGTTTTGTTTTGGCCCCTGTTTAGCGGGGATGCGCGTGCGCGTGGCAAACTTGACACGCCCGTGTTCCCCTGGACCAGACCTTTCCAACGCCACCCGAGTTAAGGTGCTACGACGTCCCTAAGTGGAGATGCCTCTAAATGAAGCCAATTTCTCCTATTTGAATGCACTCTCCCAGCCCAGAGAGGCATGTGCCTTAAAATTCACAGTTATTCACCCGAACGTGGGATTTTGTTGAGGACGGTTTCTAAATTCAAGTTAGAATAAGGGGCACACGTGTGAGTTGTTATTTTCCCAGGATTGATGATT
>NW_027120418.1:5000-10000 GCF_038355195.1 Osmerus mordax | reverse complement strand
TCCCAACTTTGCACGTTTCCAGCTTGAGAGGAAAAGGGGCTTAAAATTCACAGTTATTCGCCCGAACGTGGGATTTGGCTGGGGACGGTTTCTATATTCAAGTTGGGATGGGGGGCACCGAGGTGAGTGGTGTTTGTCCCCGAAAAAAGTGTCCCCATTTCGGTGTGCGCGTTTGAAAATTTGTTTCGCTCGCAGCGTCGCGGAGATGCGCGTGCGCGTGGCAACCTTGACACCCCCGTGTTCCCCTGGACCAGACCTTTCCAACGCCGCCTGAGTTAAGGTGCTACGACGTCCCTAAGTGGAGATGCCTCTAAATGAACACCTTTTCCCAACTTTGCACGTTTCCAGCTTGAGAGAAAAAGGGGCTTAAAATTCACAGTTATTCGCCCGAACGTGGGATTTCGCTGGGGACGGTTTCTAAGTTCAAGTTGGGACGGGGGGCACCGAGGTGAGTGGTGGTTGTCCCCGAAAAAGCCCTCCCCTTTTCCGTAGCCCCGTTTAAAGTTTTGTTTGGGCTCCTGTTCAGCGGGGAAGCGCGTGCGCGTGGCAACCTTGACACCCCCGTGTTCCCCTGGACCAGACCTTTCCAACGCCGCCTGAGTTAAGGTGCTACGACGTCCCTAAGTGGAGATGCCTCTAAATGAACACCTTTTCCCAACTTTGCACGTTTCCAGCTTGAGAGGAAAAGGGGCTTAAAATTCACAGTTATTCGCCCGAACGTGGGATTTGGCTGGGGACGGTTTCTATATTCAAGTTGGGATGGGGGGCACCGAGGTGAGTGGTGGTTGTCCCCGAAAAAGCTCTCCCCTTTTCCGTAGCCCCGTTTAAAGTTTTGTTTGGGCTCCTGTTCAGCGGGGAAGCGCGTGCGCGTGGCAAACTTGACACCCCCGTGTTCCCCTGGTCCAGACCTTTCCAACGCCGCCTGAGTCAAGGTGCTACGACGTCCCCAAGTGGGGATGCCTGTAGATGAGCACATTTTCCCAACTTTGAATGTAAGTTTCCAGTATCATTGAAAATGTGGCCTCAAACGAGCAGTTTTGCCCCCGAACGTGGGATTTGGCTGGGGACGGTTTCTATATTCAAGTTGGGATGGGGGGCACCGAGGTGAGTGGTGGTTGTCCCCGAAAAAGCCCTCCCCTTTTCCGTAGCCCCGTTTAAAGTTCTGTTTGGGCTCCTGTTCAGCGGGGAAGCGCGTGCGCGTGGCAAACTTGACACCCCCGTGTTCCCCTGGTCCAGACCTTTCCAACGCCGCCTGAGTCAAGGTGCTACGACGTCCCCAAGTGGGGATGCCTGTAGATGAGCACATTTTCCCAACTTTGAATGTAAGTTTCCAGTATCATTGAAAATGTGGCCTCAAACGAGCAGTTTTGCCCCCGAACGTGGGATTTGGCTGGGGACGGTTTCTATATTCAAGTTGGGATGGGGGGCACCGAGGTGAGTGGTGGTTGTCCCCGAAAAAGCCCTCCCCTTTTCCGTAGCCCCGTTTAAAGTTTTGTTTGGGCTCCTGTTCAGCGGGGATGCGCGTGCGCGTGGCAACCTTGACACGCCCGTGTTCCCCTGGACCAGACCTTTCTAACGCCGCCTGAGTTAAGGTGCTACGACGTCCCTAAGTGGAGATGCCTGTAAATGAACACCTTTTCCCAACTTTGCACGTTTCCAGCTTGAGAGGAAAAGGGGCTTAAAATTCACAGTTATTCGCCCGAACGTGGGATTTCGCTGGGGACGGTTTCTAAGTTCAAGTTGGGACGGGGGGCACCGAGGTGAGTGGTGGTTGTCCCCGAAAAAGCCCTCCCCTTTTCCGTAGCCCCGTTTAAAGTTTTGTTTGGGCTCCTGTTCAGCGGGGAAGCGCGTGCGCGTGGCAACCTTGACACGCCCGTGTTCCCCTGGACCAGACCTTTCTAACGCCGCCTGAGTTAAGGTGCTACGACGTCCCCAAGTGGGGATGCCTGTAAATGAACACCTTTTCCCAACTTTGAATGTAAGTTTCCAGTATCATTGAAAATGTGGCCTCAAACGTGCAGTTTTGCCCCCGAACGTGGGATTTGGCTGGGGACGGTTTCTAAATTCAAGTTGGGATGGGGGGCACCGAGGTGAGTGGTGGTTGTCCCCGAAAAAGCCCTCCCCTTTTCCGTAGCCCCGTTTAAAGTTTTGTTTGGGCTCCTGTTCAACGGGGATGCGCGTGCGCGTGGCAAACATGACACGCCCGTGTTCCCCTGGACCAGACCTTTCTAACGCCACCTGAGTTAAGGTGCTACGACGTCCCCAAGTGGGGATGCCTCTAAATGAAGCCAATTTCTCCTATTTGAATGCACTCTCCCAGCCCAGAGAGGCATGTGCCTTAAAATTCACAGTTATTCACCCGAACGTGGGATTTTGTTGAGGACGGTTTCTAAATTCAAGTTGGAACAGGGGGCACCGACGTGAGTGGTGTTTGTCCCCGAAAAAGCTCTCCCCTTTTCCGTAGCCCCGTTTAAAGTTTTGTTTGGGCTCCTGTTTAGCGGGGATGCGCGTGCGCGTGGCAACCTTGACACGCCCGTGTTCCCCTGGACCAGACCTTTCTAACGCCGCCTGAGTTAAGGTGCTACGACGTCCCTAAGTGGAGATGCCTGTAAATGAACACCTTTTCCCAACTTTGAATGTAAGTTTCCAGTATCATTGAAAATGTGGCCTCAAACGAGCAGTTTTGCCCCCGAACGTGGGATTTGGCTGGGGACGGTTTCTAAATTCAAGTTGGGATGGGGGGAACCGAGGTGAGTGGTGGTTGTCCCCGAAAAAGCCCTCCCCTTTTCCGTAGCCCCGTTTAAAGTTTTGTTTGGGCTCCTGTTCAGCGGGGATGCGCGTGCGCGTGGCAACCTTGACACGCCCGTGTTCCCCTGGACCAGACCTTTCTAACGCCACCCGAGTCAAGGTGCTACGACGTCCCTAAATGGGGATGCCTGTAGATGAGCACATTTTCCCAGCTTTGAATGTAAGTTTCCAGCATCATTGAAAATGTGGCCTCAAACGTGCAGTTTTGCGCCCGAACGTGGGATTTTGTTGAGGACGGTTTCTAAATTCAAGTTAGCATAAGGGGCACACGTGTGAGTTGTTATTTTCCCAGGATTGATGGTTTCCAATTCGGTAGCTCCGTTTAAAGTTTTGTTTGGGCTCCTGTTTAGCGGGGATGCGCGTGCGCGTGGCAACCTTGACACGCCCGTGTTCCCCTGGACCAGACCTTTCCAACGCCACCCGAGTCAAGGTGCTACGACGTCCCTAAGTGGGGATGCCTGTAGATGAGCACATTTTCCCAGCTTTGAATGTAAGTTTCCAGCATCATTGAAAATGTGGCCTCAAACGTGCAGTTTTGCGCCCGAACGTGGGATTTTGTTGAGGACGGTTTCTAAATTCAAGTTAGCATAAGGGGCACACGTGTGAGTTGTTATTTTCCCAGGATTGATGGTTTCCAATTCGGTAGCTCCGTTTAAAGTTTTGTTTTGGCCCCTGTTTAGCGGGGATGCGCGTGCGCGTGGCAAACTTGACACGCCCGTGTTCCCCTGGACCAGACCTTTCCAACGCCACCCGAGTTAAGGTGCTACGACGTCCCTAAGTGGAGATGCCTCTAAATGAAGCCAATTTCTCCTATTTGAATGCACTCTCCCAGCCCAGAGAGGCATGTGCCTTAAAATTCACAGTTATTCACCCGAACGTGGGATTTTGTTGAGGACGGTTTCTAAATTCAAGTTAGAATAAGGGGCACACGTGTGAGTTGTTATTTTCCCAGGATTGATGATTTCCAATTCGGTAGCTCCGTTTAAAGTTTTGTTTCGCTTCCCGTTTTCGTTGCGTAGCTCTGATTTGGCTGGGGATAGTTTTATACACTGCTTTAGAGTAAGACACATACGTGCGAGTTGTTTTCACATTGGAATTGACGATAGCCATTTCGGTGTTGACGTTTAACGTTTTCTTTCGCTTCCCGTTTCCGTTTTATCCAACCGATTTCGCTGGGGACAGTTTTGTTATTTAAGTTGGAGTGAGACGCAGCGACGTGCGTTGAAATTTCCGCCCTATCTGCGACGGTTCACGGTTGTAGCTCCGATTGAAGTTTTCTTTTGCTTCCCGTTTCGCGCACGCGCACGTGCGCGTTATTAGTCCCGGTTTTCCGTGTGCCCCCGGTTAATACCTTTCGAATGAGCCTATTTTGATCAAAATCCGTTGGGCGGAACCGAAAATGAGCTCGAAAAACGGTTTTCCCAGCTTCGCAGTGCATTTCCCAGCTTCTGACTTACAAGCGTAACATTGTCGCGGCCCCCAGTCCACCAGACAGCTACCATAGAGTATATAAGTCATCCTGGGAAAATGAATGGAAGTCAATGGCAGTATGACTTTACAGTGGTTTTGCCCATACTACACATATGGTGTATACACGGACCATGCACCATATGTGTCTCCCGCACACGGGTGAAAATGTATCCGCCTGAGAGGCACTCGGGGCGGGCACCCGATGGGGCATGAGACCCCCCCACCCCTGGTGGTCAAAAAAAAGTTAAAGTTTTTTTTTCCTTTCCTCCAGGCGCCTACTTGGCTCTGGGGCGCCCCAGAATCATGCCCCCCGACCCCGGCACTACCCGGGGGGCCGATGGGGGCCCTTTTTTTGAAATTTTTTTTTTCTCCATATTTGAAGCCCCGGCACAGGCTAGACCCATACCCCGACCCCGGGCACCCGCGAGCGGCCGGTAGGTGGCGTGTTTTGGGTCATTTTTTTTTTCTTGGCCGTTTTGAAGCCCCAGCGAGCCCCTGAGCCATACCCCGACCACGGCACTTCCCGGGCGGCCCCCCGTATACCGAAACGGCCGGTTGGGGGCGCTTTTTTTGATTTTTTTTTTTTTTCCCATATTTGAAGCCCCGGCACAGGCTAGACCCATACCCCGACCCCGGGCACCCGCGAGCGGCCGGTAGGCGGCGCGTTTTGGGTCTTTTTTTATTTTTTTTGCCCGTTTTGAAGCTCCAGCAAGGGCCTGATC
>NW_027120417.1:30000-35476 GCF_038355195.1 Osmerus mordax | reverse complement strand
GGCACCGAGGTGAGTGGTGGTTGTCCCCGAAAAAGCCCTCCCCTTTTCCGTAGCCCCGTTTAAAGTTCTGTTTGGGCTCCTGTTCAGCGGGGAAGCGCGTGCGCGTGGCAAACTTGACACCCCCGTGTTCCCCTGGTCCAGACCTTTCCAACGCCGCCTGAGTCAAGGTGCTACGACGTCCCCAAGTGGGGATGCCTGTAGATGAGCACATTTTCCCAACTTTGAATGTAAGTTTCCAGTATCATTGAAAATGTGGCCTCAAACGAGCAGTTTTGCCCCCGAACGTGGGATTTGGCTGGGGACGGTTTCTATATTCAAGTTGGGATGGGGGGCACCGAGGTGAGTGGTGGTTGTCCCCGAAAAAGCCCTCCCCTTTTCCGTAGCCCCGTTTAAAGTTTTGTTTGGGCTCCTGTTCAGCGGGGATGCGCGTGCGCGTGGCAACCTTGACACGCCCGTGTTCCCCTGGACCAGACCTTTCTAACGCCGCCTGAGTTAAGGTGCTACGACGTCCCTAAGTGGAGATGCCTGTAAATGAACACCTTTTCCCAACTTTGCACGTTTCCAGCTTGAGAGGAAAAGGGGCTTAAAATTCACAGTTATTCGCCCGAACGTGGGATTTCGCTGGGGACGGTTTCTAAGTTCAAGTTGGGACGGGGGGCACCGAGGTGAGTGGTGGTTGTCCCCGAAAAAGCCCTCCCCTTTTCCGTAGCCCCGTTTAAAGTTTTGTTTGGGCTCCTGTTCAGCGGGGAAGCGCGTGCGCGTGGCAACCTTGACACGCCCGTGTTCCCCTGGACCAGACCTTTCTAACGCCGCCTGAGTTAAGGTGCTACGACGTCCCCAAGTGGGGATGCCTGTAGATGAGCACATTTTCCCAACTTTGAATGTAAGTTTCCAGTATCATTGAAAATGTGGCCTCAAACGAGCAGTTTTGCCCCCGAACGTGGGATTTGGCTGGGGACGGTTTCTATATTCAAGTTGGGATGGGGGGCACCGAGGTGAGTGGTGGTTGTCCCCGAAAAAGCCCTCCCCTTTTCCGTAGCCCCGTTTAAAGTTCTGTTTGGGCTCCTGTTCAGCGGGGAAGCGCGTGCGCGTGGCAAACTTGACACCCCCGTGTTCCCCTGGTCCAGACCTTTCCAACGCCGCCTGAGTCAAGGTGCTACGACGTCCCCAAGTGGGGATGCCTGTAGATGAGCACATTTTCCCAACTTTGAATGTAAGTTTCCAGTATCATTGAAAATGTGGCCTCAAACGAGCAGTTTTGCCCCCGAACGTGGGATTTGGCTGGGGACGGTTTCTATATTCAAGTTGGGATGGGGGGCACCGAGGTGAGTGGTGGTTGTCCCCGAAAAAGCCCTCCCCTTTTCCGTAGCCCCGTTTAAAGTTTTGTTTGGGCTCCTGTTCAGCGGGGATGCGCGTGCGCGTGGCAACCTTGACACGCCCGTGTTCCCCTGGACCAGACCTTTCTAACGCCGCCTGAGTTAAGGTGCTACGACGTCCCTAAGTGGAGATGCCTGTAAATGAACACCTTTTCCCAACTTTGCACGTTTCCAGCTTGAGAGGAAAAGGGGCTTAAAATTCACAGTTATTCGCCCGAACGTGGGATTTCGCTGGGGACGGTTTCTAAGTTCAAGTTGGGACGGGGGGCACCGAGGTGAGTGGTGGTTGTCCCCGAAAAAGCCCTCCCCTTTTCCGTAGCCCCGTTTAAAGTTTTGTTTGGGCTCCTGTTCAGCGGGGAAGCGCGTGCGCGTGGCAACCTTGACACGCCCGTGTTCCCCTGGACCAGACCTTTCTAACGCCGCCTGAGTTAAGGTGCTACGACGTCCCCAAGTGGGGATGCCTGTAGATGAGCACATTTTCCCAACTTTGAATGTAAGTTTCCAGTATCATTGAAAATGTGGCCTCAAACGAGCAGTTTTGCCCCCGAACGTGGGATTTGGCTGGGGACGGTTTCTATATTCAAGTTGGGATGGGGGGGCACCGAGGTGAGTGGTGGTTGTCCCCGAAAAAGCCCTCCCCTTTTCCGTAGCCCCGTTTAAAGTTCTGTTTGGGCTCCTGTTCAGCGGGGAAGCGCGTGCGCGTGGCAAACTTGACACCCCCGTGTTCCCCTGGTCCAGACCTTTCCAACGCCGCCTGAGTCAAGGTGCTACGACGTCCCCAAGTGGGGATGCCTGTAGATGAGCACATTTTCCCAACTTTGAATGTAAGTTTCCAGTATCATTGAAAATGTGGCCTCAAACGAGCAGTTTTGCCCCCGAACGTGGGATTTGGCTGGGGACGGTTTCTATATTCAAGTTGGGATGGGGGGCACCGAGGTGAGTGGTGGTTGTCCCCGAAAAAGCCCTCCCCTTTTCCGTAGCCCCGTTTAAAGTTTTGTTTGGGCTCCTGTTCAGCGGGGATGCGCGTGCGCGTGGCAACCTTGACACGCCCGTGTTCCCCTGGACCAGACCTTTCTAACGCCGCCTGAGTTAAGGTGCTACGACGTCCCTAAGTGGAGATGCCTGTAAATGAACACCTTTTCCCAACTTTGCACGTTTCCAGCTTGAGAGGAAAAGGGGCTTAAAATTCACAGTTATTCGCCCGAACGTGGGATTTCGCTGGGGACGGTTTCTAAGTTCAAGTTGGGACGGGGGGCACCGAGGTGAGTGGTGGTTGTCCCCGAAAAAGCCCTCCCCTTTTCCGTAGCCCCGTTTAAAGTTTTGTTTGGGCTCCTGTTCAGCGGGGAAGCGCGTGCGCGTGGCAACCTTGACACGCCCGTGTTCCCCTGGACCAGACCTTTCTAACGCCGCCTGAGTTAAGGTGCTACGACGTCCCCAAGTGGGGATGCCTGTAAATGAACACCTTTTCCCAACTTTGAATGTAAGTTTCCAGTATCATTGAAAATGTGGCCTCAAACGTGCAGTTTTGCCCCCGAACGTGGGATTTGGCTGGGGACGGTTTCTAAATTCAAGTTGGGATGGGGGGCACCGAGGTGAGTGGTGGTTGTCCCCGAAAAAGCCCTCCCCTTTTCCGTAGCCCCGTTTAAAGTTTTGTTTGGGCTCCTGTTCAACGGGGATGCGCGTGCGCGTGGCAAACATGACACGCCCGTGTTCCCCTGGACCAGACCTTTCTAACGCCACCTGAGTTAAGGTGCTACGACGTCCCCAAGTGGGGATGCCTCTAAATGAAGCCAATTTCTCCTATTTGAATGCACTCTCCCAGCCCAGAGAGGCATGTGCCTTAAAATTCACAGTTATTCACCCGAACGTGGGATTTTGTTGAGGACGGTTTCTAAATTCAAGTTGGAACAGGGGGCACCGACGTGAGTGGTGTTTGTCCCCGAAAAAGCTCTCCCCTTTTCCGTAGCCCCGTTTAAAGTTTTGTTTGGGCTCCTGTTTAGCGGGGATGCGCGTGCGCGTGGCAACCTTGACACGCCCGTGTTCCCCTGGACCAGACCTTTCTAACGCCGCCTGAGTTAAGGTGCTACGACGTCCCTAAGTGGAGATGCCTGTAAATGAACACCTTTTCCCAACTTTGAATGTAAGTTTCCAGTATCATTGAAAATGTGGCCTCAAACGAGCAGTTTTGCCCCCGAACGTGGGATTTGGCTGGGGACGGTTTCTAAATTCAAGTTGGGATGGGGGGAACCGAGGTGAGTGGTGGTTGTCCCCGAAAAAGCCCTCCCCTTTTCCGTAGCCCCGTTTAAAGTTTTGTTTGGGCTCCTGTTCAGCGGGGATGCGCGTGCGCGTGGCAACCTTGACACGCCCGTGTTCCCCTGGACCAGACCTTTCTAACGCCACCCGAGTCAAGGTGCTACGACGTCCCTAAATGGGGATGCCTGTAGATGAGCACATTTTCCCAGCTTTGAATGTAAGTTTCCAGCATCATTGAAAATGTGGCCTCAAACGTGCAGTTTTGCGCCCGAACGTGGGATTTTGTTGAGGACGGTTTCTAAATTCAAGTTAGCATAAGGGGCACACGTGTGAGTTGTTATTTTCCCAGGATTGATGGTTTCCAATTCGGTAGCTCCGTTTAAAGTTTTGTTTGGGCTCCTGTTTAGCGGGGATGCGCGTGCGCGTGGCAACCTTGACACGCCCGTGTTCCCCTGGACCAGACCTTTCCAACGCCACCCGAGTCAAGGTGCTACGACGTCCCTAAGTGGGGATGCCTGTAGATGAGCACATTTTCCCAGCTTTGAATGTAAGTTTCCAGCATCATTGAAAATGTGGCCTCAAACGTGCAGTTTTGCGCCCGAACGTGGGATTTTGTTGAGGACGGTTTCTAAATTCAAGTTAGCATAAGGGGCACACGTGTGAGTTGTTATTTTCCCAGGATTGATGGTTTCCAATTCGGTAGCTCCGTTTAAAGTTTTGTTTTGGCCCCTGTTTAGCGGGGATGCGCGTGCGCGTGGCAAACTTGACACGCCCGTGTTCCCCTGGACCAGACCTTTCCAACGCCACCCGAGTTAAGGTGCTACGACGTCCCTAAGTGGAGATGCCTCTAAATGAAGCCAATTTCTCCTATTTGAATGCACTCTCCCAGCCCAGAGAGGCATGTGCCTTAAAATTCACAGTTATTCACCCGAACGTGGGATTTTGTTGAGGACGGTTTCTAAATTCAAGTTAGAATAAGGGGCACACGTGTGAGTTGTTATTTTCCCAGGATTGATGATTTCCAATTCGGTAGCTCCGTTTAAAGTTTTGTTTCGCTTCCCGTTTTCGTTGCGTAGCTCTGATTTGGCTGGGGATAGTTTTATACACTGCTTTAGAGTAAGACACATACGTGCGAGTTGTTTTCACATTGGAATTGACGATAGCCATTTCGGTGTTGACGTTTAACGTTTTCTTTCGCTTCCCGTTTCCGTTTTATCCAACCGATTTCGCTGGGGACAGTTTTGTTATTTAAGTTGGAGTGAGACGCAGCGACGTGCGTTGAAATTTCCGCCCTATCTGCGACGGTTCACGGTTGTAGCTCCGATTGAAGTTTTCTTTTGCTTCCCGTTTCGCGCACGCGCACGTGCGCGTTATTAGTCCCGGTTTTCCGTGTGCCCCCGGTTAATACCTTTCGAATGAGCCTATTTTGATCAAAATCCGTTGGGCGGAACCGAAAATGAGCTCGAAAAACGGTTTTCCCAGCTTCGCAGTGCATTTCCCAGCTTCTGACTTACAAGCGTAACATTGTCGCGGCCCCCAGTCCACCAGACAGCTACCATAGAGTATATAAGTCATCCTGGGAAAATGAATGGAAGTCAATGGCAGTATGACTTTACAGTGGTTTTGCCCATACTACACATATGGTGTATACACGGACCATGCACCATATGTGTCTCCCGCACACGGGTGAAAATGTATCCGCCTGAGAGGCACTCGGGGCGGGCACCCGATGGGGCATGAGACCCCCCCACCCCTGGTGGTCAAAAAAAAGTTAAAGTTTTTTTTTCCTTTCCTCCAGGCGCCTACTTGGCTCTGGGGCGCCCCAGAATCATGCCCCCCGACCCCGG
>NW_027120417.1:15000-20000 GCF_038355195.1 Osmerus mordax | reverse complement strand
AAAGTTCTGTTTGGGCTCCTGTTCAGCGGGGAAGCGCGTGCGCGTGGCAAACTTGACACCCCCGTGTTCCCCTGGTCCAGACCTTTCTAACGCCGCCTGAGTCAAGGTGCTACGACGTCCCCAAGTGGGGATGCCTGTAGATGAGCACATTTTCCCAACTTTGAATGTAAGTTTCCAGTATCATTGAAAATGTGGCCTCAAACGAGCAGTTTTGCCCCCGAACGTGGGATTTGGCTGGGGACGGTTTCTATATTCAAGTTGGGATGGGGGGCACCGAGGTGAGTGGTGGTTGTCCCCGAAAAAGCCCTCCCCTTTTCCGTAGCCCCGTTTAAAGTTTTGTTTGGGCTCCTGTTCAGCGGGGATGCGCGTGCGCGTGGCAACCTTGACACGCCCGTGTTCCCCTGGACCAGACCTTTCTAACGCCGCCTGAGTTAAGGTGCTACGACGTCCCTAAGTGGAGATGCCTGTAAATGAACACCTTTTCCCAACTTTGCACGTTTCCAGCTTGAGAGGAAAAGGGGCTTAAAATTCACAGTTATTCGCCCGAACGTGGGATTTCGCTGGGGACGGTTTCTAAGTTCAAGTTGGGATGGGGGGCACCGAGGTGAGTGGTGGTTGTCCCCGAAAAAGCCCTCCCCTTTTCCGTAGCCCCGTTTAAAGTTTTGTTTGGGCTCCTGTTCAGCGGGGAAGCGCGTGCGCGTGGCAACCTTGACACGCCCGTGTTCCCCTGGACCAGACCTTTCTAACGCCGCCTGAGTTAAGGTGCTACGACGTCCCCAAGTGGGGATGCCTGTAAATGAACACCTTTTCCCAACTTTGAATGTAAGTTTCCAGTATCATTGAAAATGTGGCCTCAAACGTGCAGTTTTGCCCCCGAACGTGGGATTTGGCTGGGGACGGTTTCTAAATTCAAGTTGGGATGGGGGGCACCGAGGTGAGTGGTGGTTGTCCCCGAAAAAGCCCTCCCCTTTTCCGTAGCCCCGTTTAAAGTTTTGTTTGGGCTCCTGTTCAACGGGGATGCGCGTGCGCGTGGCAAACATGACACGCCCGTGTTCCCCTGGACCAGACCTTTCTAACGCCACCTGAGTTAAGGTGCTACGACGTCCCCAAGTGGGGATGCCTCTAAATGAAGCCAATTTCTCCTATTTGAATGCACTCTCCCAGCCCAGAGAGGCATGTGCCTTAAAATTCACAGTTATTCACCCGAACGTGGGATTTTGTTGAGGACGGTTTCTAAATTCAAGTTGGAACAGGGGGCACCGACGTGAGTGGTGTTTGTCCCCGAAAAAGCTCTCCCCTTTTCCGTAGCCCCGTTTAAAGTTTTGTTTGGGCTCCTGTTTAGCGGGGATGCGCGTGCGCGTGGCAACCTTGACACGCCCGTGTTCCCCTGGACCAGACCTTTCTAACGCCGCCTGAGTTAAGGTGCTACGACGTCCCTAAGTGGAGATGCCTGTAAATGAACACCTTTTCCCAACTTTGAATGTAAGTTTCCAGTATCATTGAAAATGTGGCCTCAAACGAGCAGTTTTGCCCCCGAACGTGGGATTTGGCTGGGGACGGTTTCTAAATTCAAGTTGGGATGGGGGGAACCGAGGTGAGTGGTGGTTGTCCCCGAAAAAGCCCTCCCCTTTTCCGTAGCCCCGTTTAAAGTTTTGTTTGGGCTCCTGTTCAGCGGGGATGCGCGTGCGCGTGGCAAACATGACACGCCCGTGTTCCCCTGGACCAGACCTTTCTAACGCCACCTGAGTTAAGGTGCTACGACGTCCCCAAGTGGGGATGCCTCTAAATGAAGCCAATTTCTCCTATTTGAATGCACTCTCCCAGCCCAGAGAGGCATGTGCCTTAAAATTCACAGTTATTCACCCGAACGTGGGATTTTGTTGAGGACGGTTTCTAAATTCAAGTTGGAACAGGGGGCACCGACGTGAGTGGTGTTTGTCCCCGAAAAAGCTCTCCCCTTTTCCGTAGCCCCGTTTAAAGTTTTGTTTGGGCTCCTGTTTAGCGGGGATGCGCGTGCGCGTGGCAACCTTGACACGCCCGTGTTCCCCTGGACCAGACCTTTCTAACGCCGCCTGAGTTAAGGTGCTACGACGTCCCTAAGTGGAGATGCCTGTAAATGAACACCTTTTCCCAACTTTGAATGTAAGTTTCCAGTATCATTGAAAATGTGGCCTCAAACGAGCAGTTTTGCCCCCGAACGTGGGATTTGGCTGGGGACGGTTTCTAAATTCAAGTTGGGATGGGGGGAACCGAGGTGAGTGGTGGTTGTCCCCGAAAAAGCCCTCCCCTTTTCCGTAGCCCCGTTTAAAGTTTTGTTTGGGCTCCTGTTCAGCGGGGATGCGCGTGCGCGTGGCAAACATGACACGCCCGTGTTCCCCTGGACCAGACCTTTCTAACGCCACCTGAGTTAAGGTGCTACGACGTCCCCAAGTGGGGATGCCTCTAAATGAAGCCAATTTCTCCTATTTGAATGCACTCTCCCAGCCCAGAGAGGCATGTGCCTTAAAATTCACAGTTATTCACCCGAACGTGGGATTTTGTTGAGGACGGTTTCTAAATTCAAGTTGGAACAGGGGGCACCGACGTGAGTGGTGTTTGTCCCCGAAAAAGCTCTCCCCTTTTCCGTAGCCCCGTTTAAAGTTTTGTTTGGGCTCCTGTTTAGCGGGGATGCGCGTGCGCGTGGCAACCTTGACACGCCCGTGTTCCCCTGGACCAGACCTTTCCAACGCCACCCGAGTCAAGGTGCTACGACGTCCCTAAGTGGGGATGCCTGTAGATGAGCACATTTTCCCAGCTTTGAATGTAAGTTTCCAGCATCATTGAAAATGTGGCCTCAAACGTGCAGTTTTGCGCCCGAACGTGGGATTTTGTTGAGGACGGTTTCTAAATTCAAGTTAGCATAAGGGGCACACGTGTGAGTTGTTATTTTCCCAGGATTGATGGTTTCCAATTCGGTAGCTCCGTTTAAAGTTTTGTTTTGGCCCCTGTTTAGCGGGGATGCGCGTGCGCGTGGCAAACTTGACACGCCCGTGTTCCCCTGGACCAGACCTTTCCAACGCCACCCGAGTCAAGGTGCTACGACGTCCCTAAGTGGGGATGCCTGTAGATGAGCACATTTTCCCAGCTTTGAATGTAAGTTTCCAGCATCATTGAAAATGTGGCCTCAAACGTGCAGTTTTGCGCCCGAACGTGGGATTTTGTTGAGGACGGTTTCTAAATTCAAGTTAGCATAAGGGGCACACGTGTGAGTTGTTATTTTCCCAGGATTGATGGTTTCCAATTCGGTAGCTCCGTTTAAAGTTTTGTTTTGGCCCCTGTTTAGCGGGGATGCGCGTGCGCGTGGCAAACTTGACACGCCCGTGTTCCCCTGGACCAGACCTTTCCAACGCCACCCGAGTTAAGGTGCTACGACGTCCCTAAGTGGAGATGCCTCTAAATGAAGCCAATTTCTCCTATTTGAATGCACTCTCCCAGCCCAGAGAGGCATGTGCCTTAAAATTCACAGTTATTCACCCGAACGTGGGATTTTGTTGAGGACGGTTTCTAAATTCAAGTTAGAATAAGGGGCACACGTGTGAGTTGTTATTTTCCCAGGATTGATGATTTCCAATTCGGTAGCTCCGTTTAAAGTTTTGTTTCGCTTCCCGTTTTCGTTGCGTAGCTCTGATTTGGCTGGGGATAGTTTTATACACTGCTTTAGAGTAAGACACATACGTGCGAGTTGTTTTCACATTGGAATTGACGATAGCCATTTCGGTGTTGACGTTTAACGTTTTCTTTCGCTTCCCGTTTCCGTTTTATCCAACCGATTTCGCTGGGGACAGTTTTGTTATTTAAGTTGGAGTGAGACGCAGCGACGTGCGTTGAAATTTCCGCCCTATCTGCGACGGTTCACGGTTGTAGCTCCGATTGAAGTTTTCTTTTGCTTCCCGTTTCGCGCACGCGCACGTGCGCGTTATTAGTCCCGGTTTTCCGTGTGCCCCCGGTTAATACCTTTCGAATGAGCCTATTTTGATCAAAATCCGTTGGGCGGAACCGAAAATGAGCTCGAAAAACGGTTTTCCCAGCTTCGCAGTGCATTTCCCAGCTTCTGACTTACAAGCGTAACATTGTCGCGGCCCCCAGTCCACCAGACAGCTACCATAGAGTATATAAGTCATCCTGGGAAAATGAATGGAAGTCAATGGCAGTATGACTTTACAGTGGTTTTGCCCATACTACACATATGGTGTATACACGGACCATGCACCATATGTGTCTCCCGCACACGGGTGAAAATGTATCCGCCTGAGAGGCACTCGGGGCGGGCACCCGATGGGGCATGAGACCCCCCCACCCCTGGTGGTCAAAAAAAAGTTAAAGTTTTTTTTTCCTTTCCTCCAGGCGCCTACTTGGCTCTGGGGCGCCCCAGAATCATGCCCCCCGACCCCGGCACTACCCGGGGGGCCGATGGGGGCCCTTTTTTTGAAATTTTTTTTTTCTCCATATTTGAAGCCCCGGCACAGGCTAGACCCATACCCCGACCCCGGGCACCCGCGAGCGGCCGGTAGGTGGCGTGTTTTGGGTCATTTTTTTTTTCTTGGCCGTTTTGAAGCCCCAGCGAGCCCCTGAGCCATACCCCGACCACGGCACTTCCCGGGCGGCCCCCCGTATACCGAAACGGCCGGTTGGGGGCGCTTTTTTTGAATTTTTTTTTTTTTCCCATATTTGAAGCCCCGGCACAGGCTAGACCCATACCCCGACCCCGGGCACCCGCGAGCGGCCGGTAGGCGGCGCGTTTTGGGTCTTTTTTTATTTTTTTTGCCCGTTTTGAAGCTCCAGCAAGGGCCTGATCCATGCCACACACGCAGACCATCGTGACACTGTCACCCACCTGACCGAATGGCGTTCTCGACCCCCACGATAGTTGGGCCCCCACCATACAGGTGGACGGTTCCTTCGGCACTGGGGGGTCAGTCTCTTGTCCCGGGTAGCCGAGAGCGGGGCCCGTGTGCCTCGAG
>NW_027120417.1:0-5000 GCF_038355195.1 Osmerus mordax | reverse complement strand
GGTTTCTAAGTTCAAGTTGGGATGGGGGGCACCGAGGTGAGTGGTGGTTGTCCCCGAAAAAGCCCTCCCCTTTTCCGTAGCCCCGTTTAAAGTTTTGTTTGGGCTCCTGTTCAGCGGGGAAGCGCGTGCGCGTGGCAACCTTGACACGCCCGTGTTCCCCTGGACCAGACCTTTCTAACGCCGCCTGAGTTAAGGTGCTACGACGTCCCCAAGTGGGGATGCCTGTAAATGAACACCTTTTCCCAACTTTGAATGTAAGTTTCCAGTATCATTGAAAATGTGGCCTCAAACGTGCAGTTTTGCCCCCGAACGTGGGATTTGGCTGGGGACGGTTTCTAAATTCAAGTTGGGATGGGGGGGCACCGAGGTGAGTGGTGGTTGTCCCCGAAAAAGCCCTCCCCTTTTCCGTAGCCCCGTTTAAAGTTTTGTTTGGGCTCCTGTTCAACGGGGATGCGCGTGCGCGTGGCAAACATGACACGCCCGTGTTCCCCTGGACCAGACCTTTCTAACGCCACCTGAGTTAAGGTGCTACGACGTCCCCAAGTGGGGATGCCTCTAAATGAAGCCAATTTCTCCTATTTGAATGCACTCTCCCAGCCCAGAGAGGCATGTGCCTTAAAATTCACAGTTATTCACCCGAACGTGGGATTTTGTTGAGGACGGTTTCTAAATTCAAGTTGGAACAGGGGGCACCGACGTGAGTGGTGTTTGTCCCCGAAAAAGCTCTCCCCTTTTCCGTAGCCCCGTTTAAAGTTTTGTTTGGGCTCCTGTTTAGCGGGGATGCGCGTGCGCGTGGCAACCTTGACACGCCCGTGTTCCCCTGGACCAGACCTTTCTAACGCCGCCTGAGTTAAGGTGCTACGACGTCCCTAAGTGGAGATGCCTGTAAATGAACACCTTTTCCCAACTTTGAATGTAAGTTTCCAGTATCATTGAAAATGTGGCCTCAAACGAGCAGTTTTGCCCCCGAACGTGGGATTTGGCTGGGGACGGTTTCTAAATTCAAGTTGGGATGGGGGGAACCGAGGTGAGTGGTGGTTGTCCCCGAAAAAGCCCTCCCCTTTTCCGTAGCCCCGTTTAAAGTTTTGTTTGGGCTCCTGTTCAGCGGGGATGCGCGTGCGCGTGGCAAACATGACACGCCCGTGTTCCCCTGGACCAGACCTTTCTAACGCCACCTGAGTTAAGGTGCTACGACGTCCCCAAGTGGGGATGCCTCTAAATGAAGCCAATTTCTCCTATTTGAATGCACTCTCCCAGCCCAGAGAGGCATGTGCCTTAAAATTCACAGTTATTCACCCGAACGTGGGATTTTGTTGAGGACGGTTTCTAAATTCAAGTTGGAACAGGGGGCACCGACGTGAGTGGTGTTTGTCCCCGAAAAAGCTCTCCCCTTTTCCGTAGCCCCGTTTAAAGTTTTGTTTGGGCTCCTGTTTAGCGGGGATGCGCGTGCGCGTGGCAACCTTGACACGCCCGTGTTCCCCTGGACCAGACCTTTCTAACGCCGCCTGAGTTAAGGTGCTACGACGTCCCTAAGTGGAGATGCCTGTAAATGAACACCTTTTCCCAACTTTGAATGTAAGTTTCCAGTATCATTGAAAATGTGGCCTCAAACGAGCAGTTTTGCCCCCGAACGTGGGATTTGGCTGGGGACGGTTTCTAAATTCAAGTTGGGATGGGGGGAACCGAGGTGAGTGGTGGTTGTCCCCGAAAAAGCCCTCCCCTTTTCCGTAGCCCCGTTTAAAGTTTTGTTTGGGCTCCTGTTCAGCGGGGATGCGCGTGCGCGTGGCAAACATGACACGCCCGTGTTCCCCTGGACCAGACCTTTCTAACGCCACCTGAGTTAAGGTGCTACGACGTCCCCAAGTGGGGATGCCTCTAAATGAAGCCAATTTCTCCTATTTGAATGCACTCTCCCAGCCCAGAGAGGCATGTGCCTTAAAATTCACAGTTATTCACCCGAACGTGGGATTTTGTTGAGGACGGTTTCTAAATTCAAGTTGGAACAGGGGGCACCGACGTGAGTGGTGTTTGTCCCCGAAAAAGCTCTCCCCTTTTCCGTAGCCCCGTTTAAAGTTTTGTTTGGGCTCCTGTTTAGCGGGGATGCGCGTGCGCGTGGCAACCTTGACACGCCCGTGTTCCCCTGGACCAGACCTTTCCAACGCCACCCGAGTCAAGGTGCTACGACGTCCCTAAGTGGGGATGCCTGTAGATGAGCACATTTTCCCAGCTTTGAATGTAAGTTTCCAGCATCATTGAAAATGTGGCCTCAAACGTGCAGTTTTGCGCCCGAACGTGGGATTTTGTTGAGGACGGTTTCTAAATTCAAGTTAGCATAAGGGGCACACGTGTGAGTTGTTATTTTCCCAGGATTGATGGTTTCCAATTCGGTAGCTCCGTTTAAAGTTTTGTTTTGGCCCCTGTTTAGCGGGGATGCGCGTGCGCGTGGCAAACTTGACACGCCCGTGTTCCCCTGGACCAGACCTTTCCAACGCCACCCGAGTCAAGGTGCTACGACGTCCCTAAGTGGGGATGCCTGTAGATGAGCACATTTTCCCAGCTTTGAATGTAAGTTTCCAGCATCATTGAAAATGTGGCCTCAAACGTGCAGTTTTGCGCCCGAACGTGGGATTTTGTTGAGGACGGTTTCTAAATTCAAGTTAGCATAAGGGGCACACGTGTGAGTTGTTATTTTCCCAGGATTGATGGTTTCCAATTCGGTAGCTCCGTTTAAAGTTTTGTTTTGGCCCCTGTTTAGCGGGGATGCGCGTGCGCGTGGCAAACTTGACACGCCCGTGTTCCCCTGGACCAGACCTTTCCAACGCCACCCGAGTTAAGGTGCTACGACGTCCCTAAGTGGAGATGCCTCTAAATGAAGCCAATTTCTCCTATTTGAATGCACTCTCCCAGCCCAGAGAGGCATGTGCCTTAAAATTCACAGTTATTCACCCGAACGTGGGATTTTGTTGAGGACGGTTTCTAAATTCAAGTTAGAATAAGGGGCACACGTGTGAGTTGTTATTTTCCCAGGATTGATGATTTCCAATTCGGTAGCTCCGTTTAAAGTTTTGTTTCGCTTCCCGTTTTCGTTGCGTAGCTCTGATTTGGCTGGGGATAGTTTTATACACTGCTTTAGAGTAAGACACATACGTGCGAGTTGTTTTCACATTGGAATTGACGATAGCCATTTCGGTGTTGACGTTTAACGTTTTCTTTCGCTTCCCGTTTCCGTTTTATCCAACCGATTTCGCTGGGGACAGTTTTGTTATTTAAGTTGGAGTGAGACGCAGCGACGTGCGTTGAAATTTCCGCCCTATCTGCGACGGTTCACGGTTGTAGCTCCGATTGAAGTTTTCTTTTGCTTCCCGTTTCGCGCACGCGCACGTGCGCGTTATTAGTCCCGGTTTTCCGTGTGCCCCCGGTTAATACCTTTCGAATGAGCCTATTTTGATCAAAATCCGTTGGGCGGAACCGAAAATGAGCTCGAAAAACGGTTTTCCCAGCTTCGCAGTGCATTTCCCAGCTTCTGACTTACAAGCGTAACATTGTCGCGGCCCCCAGTCCACCAGACAGCTACCATAGAGTATATAAGTCATCCTGGGAAAATGAATGGAAGTCAATGGCAGTATGACTTTACAGTGGTTTTGCCCATACTACACATATGGTGTATACACGGACCATGCACCATATGTGTCTCCCGCACACGGGTGAAAATGTATCCGCCTGAGAGGCACTCGGGGCGGGCACCCGATGGGGCATGAGACCCCCCCACCCCTGGTGGTCAAAAAAAAGTTAAAGTTTTTTTTTCCTTTCCTCCAGGCGCCTACTTGGCTCTGGGGCGCCCCAGAATCATGCCCCCCGACCCCGGCACTACCCGGGGGGCCGATGGGGGCCCTTTTTTTGAAATTTTTTTTTTCTCCATATTTGAAGCCCCGGCACAGGCTAGACCCATACCCCGACCCCGGGCACCCGCGAGCGGCCGGTAGGTGGCGTGTTTTGGGTCATTTTTTTTTTCTTGGCCGTTTTGAAGCCCCAGCGAGCCCCTGAGCCATACCCCGACCACGGCACTTCCCGGGCGGCCCCCCGTATACCGAAACGGCCGGTTGGGGGCGCTTTTTTTGAATTTTTTTTTTTTTCCCATATTTGAAGCCCCGGCACAGGCTAGACCCATACCCCGACCCCGGGCACCCGCGAGCGGCCGGTAGGCGGCGCGTTTTGGGTCTTTTTTTATTTTTTTTGCCCGTTTTGAAGCTCCAGCAAGGGCCTGATCCATGCCACACACGCAGACCATCGTGACACTGTCACCCACCTGACCGAATGGCGTTCTCGACCCCCACGATAGTTGGGCCCCCACCATACAGGTGGACGGTTCCTTCGGCACTGGGGGGTCAGTCTCTTGTCCCGGGTAGCCGAGAGCGGGGCCCGTGTGCCTCGAGGCTCCTGGGAGAAATGTTCGGTGCGAGGCCAAGGAGCACCGTCTGTCTTGGAGGTCCTACGATGGCGTTCCGGCGCGGGGAGTGGCACTCCTGGCTCACACCCTGGTGTTGTCCACCCCGCTACGCGTCGGCGTCAGAGACATGATGTTTCGCAAAACCTGCCCTCGGTATAACGGTTGGTGCGTCCTACAAACCCAGCCCGTCCTTGCTGACGGTGTCTCCCGGGTCCGGCTCGGCCGTCCCTACCCCCCGTCCCCCGGGGGAGAGGGTATGTCGTGGGGATCCCGGGGGGCCTCCCGTCGGGTGCTCCGCGTGGAGCCCTGGAGAAAGGCTACCTGGTTGATCCTGCCAGTAGCATATGCTTGTCTCAAAGATTAAGCCATGCAAGTCTAAGTACACACGGCCGGTACAGTGAAACTGCGAATGGCTCATTAAATCAGTTATGGTTCCTTTGATCGCTCCAACGTTACTTGGATAACTGTGGCAATTCTAGAGCTAATACATGCCAACGAGCGCTGACCCTTGCGGGGATGCGTGCATTTATCAGACCCAAAACCCATGCGGGGA
>NW_027120416.1:0-35740 GCF_038355195.1 Osmerus mordax | reverse complement strand
CTCCCTCTCCCTCTCTCTCTCCATCTCTTTCTCTCTCTCTTTCTCTCCATCTTTTTCTCTTCATCTATCTATCTATCACTTTAATTGCTTTCTCTCTATTTCTCTCCGTTTTTATCACTCTCACTGTGTCTGTGGTCTTTGTGCACACAATGACTCAGCACATGGGTTCAAGCAGGCATGACTTAGCATGGACAACACATCTCTGTGAAAGAACTGACAAATGGATGAGAGAGAGAGACAGACAAAGAGGAGAGAGAGAGAAGGAGAGATGGCTGAGCAGACATGGACAATAACTCTGAAAGAACTGAGAAATCGCAATGAAAGAAAGAGAGAGAGGGAAAGAGAGAGAAAGAGGTGAGATTAGGGGAAAGAGAGAGAAAGAGAGAGAAAAAGTGTGTGTGTGTGAGAGAGAGAGAGAGAAAGAGAGAGAGAAAGAGAGAGAAGAGAGAAAGAGAGAAAGAGAGAGAGAAAGAGAGTGAGGGGGGATGGTTCTATATGCTTGCCATATGGTATGGATCTTATGCTGGCATTCCTTCAGTTTTCCAGTTCAATAAAGTTTTATTCCTGTGCAGCTTGGAAGAGAACATTCTTCCCCCTCCCCTCCCCTCCCCCCCCTCCCCTCCCTTGACCAGGAAGGCAGAGGAATCAAACCAACACAACAGCAAAAGCTGCTTGTCGTTTAAACACCCCAGAATCTGCAGCCCAACATCCACGTAAACACACACATATGCATACATGTTACAAACTTACAGTATGCACACACACATATGCATTCACACACATACACACACACACACACACACACACACACAGATAACTACTTTAAGAAAACACAGAAACAATCATTAACATTTTCTTAAGAATGGAGGTTTTAGGTTGTCAGTATGTTATCAAAGGTGTAAATAGATAGTACACTGTTACACACAGAGGTGAACAGAGAAATGAGATTATCTGAACAGACAAAGAGATTATCTATCCAAAGTACCCCTCAATCCTGTGTTAAACATAATCTACCACATCAAATGATGGATTGCTATACTTCCAGAATGATGCTGGATAGAATGTGTTATACAGAATGTGTTACACAATAGATTAACCTTCTGGAATCTTCTGTGATTCCACATCCTGTCAGATTAAAGGGTTCTTTCATCGTCATCAAGGATTCTAGAACTGTTCTAATGGTTTCTTTTGTTTACAGAGTTATCTGATTTCAGCTGGACCAAAAGGAAGTTATTACAGAGTTGACATCATGAAGATATGACAACCATGTAGACAGAAATCCACCTAGAAGCTACCAAATTATTATGAAATATAAATATACACACACACACACATATATATCAAAGTGTCTTATTATATTGATCGATTTAATTATTATATATCATGTATCTATCTAGATAGATATAGACTGTACATAAATAGATAGATAATGATACTGGAGTCAGTACTACAACCTGCTAGTAATAATGACAATGCAAAATAAAGAGATAGTTTCACAAGTTTTATTTATAAATGCCTCTCAGTTGAAAACAAAAGACAAAAATATAATATTTATACAATATAGAAGGAATCCTAAATATGTACACTTTATTACATGGTTCTACAATAGAAATCTTTACAAAATTGCAACTGTTTACTTCAACAACACCTGACTGTTCAGCTTTCAGACGTTATGAAGAGAATTACAGAGCTACATGCATTCTCACCCCTGACCCACCTGACCAACCTCACCCCTGACCCACCTCACCCCTGACCCACCTCACCCCTGACCCACCTCACCCCTGACCCACCTGACCAACCTCACCCCTGACCCACCTCACCCCTGACCCACCTCACCCCTGACCCACCTTACCCCTGACCCACCTCACCCTGACTTACTTCAGTTGTGGCAGGCATGCTCAATCAAGCTCAGATAAGTGTGAATGATTTCAATACTATTTGCATCCAAATCAACATCCGCCTTGTTGAGATTGTTCTAAGCGCTGCGGTCTCCCTGCCGCCCACACAGAGAGAGAGAGAGAGAGAGAGAGAGAGAGAGAGAGAGAGAGAGAGAGGAACAGCCTCCACAATGACAGTGCAGTTTTGCTGAGAGAATCAAGCACACACACAATGAACACTGCTCTCTGAGCTAGGCACAGATGCACGGACAAACACTTCCACCAACCTGGAGCAGGGATCAACCCAACTGAGTGGATCTGGTTAAAACGGACTCCTCAGAATCAGGTCTGACTGAAGTTGTGTTCATGAGTGGTGACTTTGGCCTGCCTGAGTCAGAGGGCCTGGGTTTAAACCCGGTGTGGGCAGGTGAAGGAGGAAGCGATGCTGACGATCGATGAGATGACACCTGTACCACTAACCCTACCTCAGCCAGGCAGTTAGAGAGTTGTTAGTAAGTCAAGCTAACTCTTGCAGGCGGCCATCTTGAGAGATAGGCTGGTAAGGCTCTGCGGTATTCCAGCACCGTTATGATCATACAGTAAGAGGACAGACCCTCTGGTCTCTATAGCGATTATTGACACTCAAGAACACTCAGAACAATCCAGAACACTCCGGAACTATCCAGAACACTCCAGAACAGTCTCGAACACTCCAGAACAAGTCTGTTATCCTGTTAGCACAATAGAACAGTCAAGGTTCTTCACAAGGTTCCAGAGTCACAGTTATGTCCATGTACTGGTGGCGGGCTAGCTTCTACCCCCACGCAGCACCACAGCGCTACCCTGCAGTAGGCTACGGACGCCAGAATGTTCCACTGCTGTTCATGCTTTTGCAGTGTTCTTTATCTGAACCAACACTTCACTGGTCCCCATGTTGAACAGGCCCACACCACAGCACCGTTAGTACACGTATCACCATGGCAATTGCTAACAGTTTTCTAACAGTTATCGACAGTTGCTACAGTTAATGGCAGTTGATGACAGTCGATGGCAGTTGGTGGTTGATGCAAGGCTGTGTATTTGTAAGTGCTGTTTCAAGCATATCAGTTTGAACCTGAAGCTTTTGAAACACAGCTGCAGGTTTGAAACAAGGTTCAGGTACTTTTCCGTCATTGTGTTGTTTGTTCTGTGTGTTTGTGTTCCTGGGACAGGCTGGTGTAGCGCCAGCTCTGGGCTGGCTCCATCACACCCCCTCCTATCATTAGCTCAGGGATCATTGGAGCGGCTGCAGGTTCAAATCCCCCTGTGTACATTTCTTTGGATGATTGCGTCAGCTTAATGAACACATTATTATTTTACATGGTTTTGGTTGGGTTTGAAGAAGCTCCAAGGCAATTAAAACATAAACATTAGATCATCATCTTTTAGAAATGAACAACTGTTCATATTTCAAAGTGAAAAAAACACATTGAATACATAAAACTAAAATCGGATCATATGTTCCGAATAAAATAAAAGCCCAAAAATATTTCATATAAAAGAAGCTTTATTGCACTGTTCACGTGTTTTTAGTCAAGTAACAGTTTTTGTTGTCCGAGCTTATCTCCTTGCATCGCCCAATAAATTATGACAGTACCTCGAAAGTGCGTCACACACTCACACACACGTCACTGACAAACATACAAACTAACAGTTAAAACACACCAAAATAATCTAGTCAGTCTGACTTTCACTCTTTCTCTTTGTACACACACACACACACACACACACACACAGCCACACAGACAAAAACACACACACACACATCTAGACTACACGTTGAAAGTTTGGACTTTCATTCATACACACACACTCTCTCCTCTCCTCACACACACACACATTTTCCCTTTCCTCTCTCTCTCTCTCTCTCTCCTCTCTCTCCTCTCTCTCTCTCTCTCTCTCTCTCTCTCTCTCTCTCTCTCTCTCTCTCTCTCTCTCTCTCTCTCTCTCTCTCTCTCCTCTCTCTCTCCTCTCTCTCTCTCTCTCTCTCTCCTCTCTCTCTCTCTCTCTCTCTCTCTCTCCTCTCTCTCTCTCTCTCTCTCTCTCTCTCTCTCTCTCTCTCTCTCTCTCTCTGGTGCCTGGCAGATGAGGAGTGGGGGGGTCACAAGGGGGTCAGTTAGCAGAGGCGTACTGTCCTGCTCTGCTTCGTGGAAAGCGGTGGACTTTGAGGTGTTTGGACAGGTGATCGCTGCGGGCGAACTTCTTCTCACAGACTGGGCACTGGTAGGGCTTCACTCCAGAGTGGAGGCGCCTGTGTCTAGACAGCTCATCAGACCTGGAGAACCTGACACAACCACACACACACACACACAGACAGACAGAGTACATATATCAGAATCACAGGACAAGCATATGTATGGATTAGGGTTAAGTTTGGATACCATGCCTAAACACCACGTTATGGGTTAAAATCCACCACCTCCCTCCCTTCCTCCCAGACACCTGCTGCACCACAAACATGTCCAAATAGGAGTAATTCTTTGTCTTCACAAGATCATGTTTAGGATCATGTCTGAAGCATGTTTAGATCCCGTTAAGATCATGTTTAGATCATGTGTAAATCTTTAGATCATGTTAAGGTCATCCTGTAGCGCCTCACACACTTCAGCTGCTTAGATGACCAGCAGTCTTTGTGTGTATCAGTGTTTGAGTGTATGTGCGTCTTGTCTCGGTGTGTGTGCATGCATGTGTGTGTGTGCATGTGTGTGTGTGTGCGTGTGTGTGCCAGCTGAATGTAGAACAGGGGATTTGGTTTCCTGACACATTGCCAGAAGTGGCAACCAGGCTTATTTCCCAGAAAGGTGATAACTCAAATCACATACACACCACTTACACTGCAGAACAACACACTACACTGTTATACAAGACACAGCACATGCTACACTACACTGTTATACAAGACACAGCACATGCTACACTACACATGCTACACTACACTGCAGTACAACCACACTACACATGCTACACTACACTGCAGTACAACACACTACACATGCTACACTACACTGCAGTACAACACACTACACATGCTACACTACACTGCAGTACAACACACTACACATGCTACACTACACTGCAGTACAACACACTACATATGCTACACTACACTGCTGTACACAACACACTACACATGCTACACTACACTGCTGTACACAACACACAGTTCTCCACAACACACTACACTATAGTACACTACACTTCATTGATATACAACACTGCACTGAACTACAGTTTAGTCTACCATAGTACTACACTACACTATAAACAAGCCTATAGTATATAAACTAGCCTATATTAGCCACTATAACTAAAGAGAGATCCTTAAAAACTTGAATCTTCTGGGGTGGGTATCATATTATGAGCAGTTACGCTTGGATCCAGAAACAGATCAGAAAACCCCCAGGAGTTCCTCTCTGTCTCCACTCGATATTATTTCTTTAATTATTTTTATCTAGCAGATGCTTCTATGCAAGCAATGTAAAATAATGCCTATAGAAAGTAGAGCAGGAGATCAAGGAACAGTTCTAACAGTGTGACAGTGGTTTGAGATTGAAGGAACTGTGCTTACTAGCCTCATCTACATTTACATTACATTTAGCAGACGCTCTTATCCAGAGCGACTTACAGTAAGTACAAGGACATTCCCCCGAGGCAAGAGGGTGAAGTGCCTTGCCCAAGGGACACAACGTCAGTTGGCATGACCGGGAATCGAACTGGCAACCTTCGGATTACTAGTCCGACTCCCTCACCGCTCAGCCACCTGACTCCCTGACTCATCTGGTGACACAAGGACAGCCTCTCTTCTACCAGTACTACTCTGTAGAAACTGGTGTCCATGGGAACACCCTGCTCTATCTCTCATTCTCTCCTCTTTCGCTATCCTCTTTCTGTCTCTATTCCCCCCCCTCTCCTCCCTCCTCCCCCCTTTGTCCTCTCTCTGTGTATTATCTCTCTCTCCTGCTATTGTTTCCCTTCAGCAAACACCCACATACCATGTATTCAGGTCGGGACATGCTAGATATTCCATATCAATATTTCACTGATTGAAACTTGGCCTGAGCTCTTATCCCACCACAGAGGCATTCTGGTGAGCTAACAGCACTCTGAGGGGGAGGGATTGACAGCAATATTGTCCTGCCTGCCTGCCTGCCTCTCCCTCTCTCCCTCTCCCCTCTCCTCTCCCTCTCCCTCCCTCCCTCTCCCTCTCCCTCTCTCTCTCTCTCTCTCTCTCTCTCTCTCTCTCTCTCTCTCTCTCTCTCTCTCTCTCTCGCTCTCTCTCTCTCTCTCTCTCTCTCTCTCTCTCTCTGTCTCTCTATTTCTCTGTCTGTGTTTCTGACTCTGTGTCTCTCTGTCTCTGTGTGTTGTTTCATGTTCTCATGTCTGAACCTCCAGGACATGTTGTCCTCTTCCCCCAGCAGGCTGAGTCCAGCTGTGTGTGTGTGTCTGCTAGTGTGTGTGTGTCTGCTCTGCTAGTGTGTGTGTCTGCTCTGCTCTGCTAACGTGTGTGTGCGTCTGCTCTGCTAGTGTGTGTGTGTGTGTGCGTGTCTTGTCTGCTCTGCTCTGCTTGAGTGTGTGTGTGTTCTGCTAGAGAGTGTGTGTGTCCGCTCTGATAGCATGTGTGTGTGTGTCAGTGTCCTCATAAAAAGGACATTGGTAGTGTAATATGTGAGCGCACGTGTGTGTGTGTGTGCGTGTCCTTGCATGAACGTGGCCTGTAGACAGACGTCTGGGCTACACGGTGCATGAGGACAGGAGGAGGAAGAGGAGTGCATGTTTGTGTGTGTGTGTGTGTGGTTGTATGTTTGTGTGTGTGTGTGTGTGTGTGTGTGGTTGTATGTTTGTGTGTGTGTGTGTGTGTGTGGTTGTATGTTTGTGTGTGTGTGCCTGTGTGCAGACCCTGTTCAGTCCAGCCAGGGTGAGAGTTAACAGGTGTAAACCTGATCAATGATAAGCCTTGGCCCAGACACCATCCTGGAGTTTGGAGCTTCTCTCTCTCTCTCCCCCTCTCTCTCTCTCTCTCTCTCTCTCTCTCTCCCCCTCTCTCTCTCTCTCTCTCTCTCTCCCCCTCTCTCTCTCTCTCTCTCTTCCACTCTCTTTCGGTATCTCCTAGTTCTCTCCCCCCCTTCTCTCTGTCTCTCGCTCTCTCATCCAGGTCTCTCTGTCTCTCTCCCCTTCTCTCTCTGTCTCTGTCTCTGTCTCTGTGTGTCTCTCTCTCTCTCTCTCTCTCTCTCTCTCTCTCTCTCTCTCTCTCTCTCTCTCTCTCTCAGCCCTCGAGTTGGACTTGAGACAGGAAGGATGCATATCAGTTCATATCCCCTGGGTTGCCCTTTGACCTTTAGCTCATTGTTAAAGAATAACATGGATGCTGGATTTCCTATTGGTGGAATGGAGTTTGGAACTGGTTATTGACGATGATATACTGTAACCAGTCTGTGACGGCAAGGGCATTAGGCCATGAGACCACAAACACGCAAGCCTGGGGTGGGTACAGCTCAGTGGTTAGAGCTTTTGACTGCAGATCAAGAGGTTGCAGGTTCAAATCCCCCTCTGGACATAGCTTTGGATGAAAGCATCTAAATGAACAAATCATGATGATGGCAGGCAGCTAATTAGCATCCCAAAGAGCAAGTTCTGAAAAGAAGAACCCTTTATTAATCTCACAGTCATGGAACACACACACACAAGCCAGGGGATACACACTTGGTCTCAGTTTCCATCCTGCTGTCCTTCCCCCCAGGGCACACAGGAGCAGCGGGCCGCCACTTCAGCCGCGCACCCAGTCTGCAGTAAGCTATGCTAATTAGGATACCTTAAAGTCCACCCAAGATTGGTGACTCAAGCTAACACCTCTGCAGACATGCAGAGGTGTTAGCTTGAGCGCCGCCCGGGGCCAAGTCCATGTGCTCACCCCTGTCATAGCCAGGGGCAGGGGCAGGATCTGTCCTGCATGTTTTGATGTAGGGAGAACATTTCGACTCAGATATGGCCGAGAGATACCGTGCCAGAGCCTTTCCCCAGGCGGGAATCGAACCTGTGACCTCCTTGCAGTGAGGTGGCACTGTTCCACAGTAAGCTACACTACCGTGGTTAGCATACCTTAATGTTCAACCAAGCTTGGTGACTCAATACCAGAACTCAACCTAACACTACCCCTGTAGACCTGCAGACCGACAGACCTACAGCCGTGCAGCCGTGCAGACTAGAGGGTGCAGACCTGCAGACCGGCAGACCTGCAGACGTGCAGACCGGCAGACCTGCAGCCGTGCAGACGTGCAGACGTGCAGACTAGAGGGTGCAGACCTGCAGACCGGCAGACCTGCAGACCGGCAGACTAGAGGGTGCAGGGGTGCAGACCTGCAGACCTGCAGACCGGCAGACCGGCAGACTAGAGGGTGCAGGGGTGCAGACCTGCAGACCTGCAGACTGGCAGACCTGCAGACCGGCAGACTAGAGGGTGCAGGGGTGCAGACCTGCAGACCTGCAGACTGGCAGACCTGCAGACCGGCAGACTAGAGGGTGCAGGGGTGCAGACCTGCAGACCTGCAGACTGGCAGACCTGCAGACCGGCAGACTAGAGGGTGCAGGGGTGCAGACCTGCAGACCTGCAGACTGGCAGACCTGCAGACCGGCAGACTAGAGGGTGCAGGGGTGCAGACCTGCAGACCTGCAGACTAGAGGGTGCAGAGCTGTGACAGAGAGACAGAAAAAAAACACAGACCGAATCGCACAGGGGCAAAGTCCGCCCCAACTTCAAAGCTTCTATCTAATCTGTAGTTCTGCTGAGCAGGGCAACACAGATACCAGACAGACAGGTCAGCCTTGGAGAACTGACCACACTATCAGGCAGGGATGTGTGTGTGTGTGTGTGTGTGTGTGTGTGTGTGTGTGTGCATGACGGGGGATTGTAAGGACTCCTACAGTGACGGACCCCCCCTCTTCATGTCTCTCACAGTAACAGATCACATCTTAGTTGTAAAACGTTCACAGACCGCAAGGAGGGTTTTGACTTAGCGGAACACAAACCAATAACATTCCACTGTTGGTTTGAATAAAGCTACACTTTTGGTTTATGTATTTTGATCTAGCAGCATTCTTAGTGTTGGTGATGAGGATAAGCATACACAACATTATGGTCTGTTGTCACCCTTCATGTTGATAACCCTGCTCACACACACACACACACAAACAAACACACACACACATCAATCTCTCTCAGATAACCCATATATGTTTACCTCAGAAGGGTGTAGCTCAGTGGTTAGTGAATTCAAGTGCAGATCAAGAGGTACCAGGTTCAAATACCCTGTGTTCTAAATCTAGGCAGTGTTAAAGGAAGCGTCGGTAATGTTGTTGAGAAGTAATTTTTGTCACATTTGCTGAAATAAACTTCACATTCTGACAGCAACCAATAAATCTAAAGGTTTGACATTAAAATGAAATCAATACGATATCTGTGGGCTTCCCAGGACTATAATAAACACGACCAATCATTAAGGTCAGACCGGCACTAATGAAGTAAGTGACAAGTGACAAGACAGACAAGTAGCCCAGCTTCCAGGCAGAAGTCAGTGTTTGTGTTTGGAAGGAGTGGCTTAGAAGGTAGGGAGTTTGATATTTTGGTTTGAATCCTTTCAAAGTTAAAATAGCTAGGTTTGTAAAATTTACCATTCCAGCCTTTAAGCTATCAAGCTCAGTTATGAGCATTGCTATGCAATACAATCGATGAACTAGGGCAGTCTTGCATAGCCTAGCGGGCATTGCTAGCCTAGCATAGAATAAAATGAGGGTGTCATATGTGGTGTTGGTTCTGGTTGTCTAAGCTAATGTTAAGTCTAGTCATGTTTAGCGGAAAATAATACACATGCATGGAATAGAAAATCCCTGCCTAAAATAGCATAGCGTAGCAGAGCATAGCGTGGCACAGCATAACCTAGCCTAGCCTAGCCTAGCTGTGTGTGGTATGCCGTGTGTCTGAAGCTCACCTCCATCCACATCCTGGCCAGGTGCAGGCGAAGGGCTTCTCCCCCGTGTGCCTCCTCAGGTGAGCCTTGAGGTGGCTGCTCTTCGTGTACATCTTGGAGCATCCCGGGAAGGAGCACTTGTGCATTTTGATAAGGTCTGCCACCGAGCTCTTCTGGTACTTCTGCCCCCCGACCAGGAAGCCGGACCCAGGCCCGCCTCCGAGGCCTCCGTCCCCCAGGGGCTTGGAAGCGATGGGGACGGGGGCGATACGGACGAACTTGGAGGAAGAGGAGGAGTTGAGGTTGGCTTGGGGAACCAACTGAGGCACCAAGGCGAAGGTCTGTCCATGAATGCTGACCAGAAGCTGAGCTACTTTGATGTCTGGGCCCGGGGAGGCCTGGGCAAGGGGCTGGAGTTGGATCGGGGGCTGGGGATGGGGCTGGGAGGCTGGGGCTGGGACGGTGGCAGAGCACGGCTCCTTTTTGATCCGTACGGGCTGGATCTGTAAGATCACAGGGCCCCCTGCGTCCCCCGCACCCTCCAACGCATCTACGTCCTCCTGTTTCACCCCGTCCCCAGAGATGCCACCATTACAGCCCGACTCCGGCCTGGAAATGTGGTGCCCAGTCTTTGCAGAGGGGCTGAGTCTCTCTCTAGCCTCTGGCACAGTTTGGTCTGGGGTCAGCAGCCCCTCCTCCAGCCCTCCTTCCCCCTCCAGCCCCTCCTCCACCTCCATGTTCTCCACCAGGAACTCTTCGATCTCCTCCAGGGTGGGCTGGAAGAGCAGGCCTGCGTGCTCCTCCAGATCCCCGGGGTACTCTGGGAACTCGAACCTCTCCTCCTTGGTGTGTCCTCCGCTTCCTCCCAGAATTCTCTCCTGGCCCTGGGAATCCCAGGCCAGGTCCATGGGTAGTAAAGGAGGGTCTGTGGGGGCCAGGGGGGGCAGGGAAGAGGCCAAGGATGGGGCCATAGAGGGGGCTAGGGATGGGGCCAGGGAGGAGGCCAGGGGGGGCAGGGAAGGGGCTAGGGAGGGGGCCATGGATGGGGCCAGGGAGGGAACTGGGGCTCCCCTGCCACAGGCGCCCCCACCATCCCCTAGCGAGGCCTGGGAGAGGAGGAGGTCGAGGAGCCCTTCCTGGCCCCCCCCTCCAAGGCTGCTGGTGGTGCCCCCTCTGCTGCAGGAGCTGGAGCCCAGCCTGAGGCACTCCGGGCTGGGGCAGGAGGGGCAGGAGCTGGGGCAGGAGGAGTTGCTCAGGTCGTCGTCCTCCAGGGAGAACAAGGACGAGAGCGTCGCCGCTGACGACGACAAGGGTTGGAGGTGGTCGTGGTAGAAGGACAGGCCGCCGTCCGTCACCATGGCGACGCTGTTCGAACGGAGGTTGTCCGCCGGGAACAGGAAGGTCTCCTCGCCTGGAGACAGGTGATCCACCATCCCTGAGCTGAGCCAATCAGGGCTCTGCGCTCCGTCCACTGGGGTGGTATTCAAACACTGGCCGGAGACTGTTGCTAGGGTGAAGACGGAAGACTGTTTAGGAGCCAAAACTTTTTTGTCTTTTTACAGAGAAATAAAGAAGACATCTATTTGTTTGTCAGTGGTTTATTAATCTCTCCGTTAAAGCAACCTGTTGCCTATGGCAGCCAATGACTATCCCTAGAACGCTGATTATACAGGTGAAGGTTTAACTTAGGGTTTAGCTTTAACCTGAAGGGTTTGAGGTGTTAAGAAACACCAGAAGCCCACCAAGCACTGATTACATACTGATCTTCCCTTCACTCACAAGCTGAAAATAAAACATTTCAGCTGGTAACAGGATGGTGCTGTTTGGAACCTTAAAATAAGTATTTTACTGGGTTCTATTTATTTGATATATGATTTTATTTTTAAGTGTTTATTTATTAGTATTTAAATAGGTTAGGCCTACTATCTATATTAAGCTGAAGTAAAAAGTCATTGTAATAAGAGTTCTTGGTGTTGTTGGTCAGATTCCGGACCTACACATTTACAGTACATTTCGACTGGAGAGTTTTTCCGCCTCGTGCAAAGAACTAGGTGCAGCAGCCTCGGGGCAAAGTTAACCACGTGCAACGAAGGTGGAATTTCAAGATCATGTTTCCACAGCAAGTTCACATGCGGTTTGACTGCGTCTGCCAGAGGCAAGGTGCGCCAAGGGCAAAAATAGATGAACAAGAAAATGTAGTTTTAGTAGCCTATACCAACAGTTATTAATAATCACGTTTGCCAACTATTAATTAATTGTAACTAGTTGATCTAATTCACGTAGCCTACAACCGCTGTAGTATCAACGGTGTCTGACATGACTTGTCAAAGGCAAAGTAATTGACATCATATTTACATTTAGTCATTTAGTCATTTTTGACTAAAGGGTATTTCAATTTGAGTAATTTAATAAATGTATATTGGATTAACGATCTTTATTTTCGGCTACTGAGAACATCACTCTATCTCAACTTCTTCAATTCAGTGTCGATATTGTGTGTATGGGCATCAATGCATGCCATTAATATCTAATGCAACAATCCAATATCCGCTATGATTATAGCTCATCACAATTACAGTGCAATAGCGATAATGGAAGTATGACGCTTATGAAATCGGTATAGTCGCGCGCCCCCTCCCGTATAACCTCGATGAACTGACCGGGAATAACCCTAACCGATAACTGGATTTACAAAAAGCGTTAACATGCGCTTATTAATAACGGCTTCACACGATTACTTTGGTCGAGCTTGTTAAACCGTAGCTACACGTCAACATTCTTGCCTACTTTCTACAGTGGCAGGGAAAATACGATAACGGTTAAAAACGGCCAAGGTTAAACTATCTCTCTGATAAACATATGGAAACTTCAGTGGAGTTTTGCCAACAACTGTTTATGCATTCTTGTCCCTCGGTGGGAAACAATTTTATTATAAAAGATTCACTTCGTGATATTTTGCACAAACTGTAAGTCAAGCCTATATTATGCACATAGTAGCTATACGGTCCTGAATGTAATGTAAAGTTTGCTCATTTCTGTCGTTCCTCCCCTGCCTTCATGACACCCTAAGGAGTCCCTAGCTAGCTTGTTCAGAATTGCAACTCGGATCAGAATGCAGAGTATGCGCTCAGATCTTCAAGAAAACATGTTGTCGCGTAAGGAACCGAGGAAGCAAGCGCAGCTGTCAATGAGCGCACGCTAAACCCCAATAACCGTCTTTTTTGCAAATAGGAAAAAAGTATTCCTCGTTAGAATCCCACTTACCTCTTTTCAAGTCTATCAAGATATATATATATATATAAATTCCCTTCTGTCGCGTATCGTGTTTGCGTCTGCTCTGTGGAGAGGTTATGGATACATAAACCAAAGAGACGATCTTCGCATTGCAAGGACCGAGCGCTCGCGGCTCGGAACACGCTCCTCTATGGTAGTAAGTAAGAGATGGTTGTAACCGATTTTGGAGTCACATGATTGGAGCAGGGTTGGTTTTAACAGTCACATATGTGGGTTGGCTCATGAAGGCTTGGCTACTCTCTCGATCGTCATTGGTTCCCTGTATATGGAGGCTGGTCGTGTGTTTGTCGTCAATGGGCTGGCTGACTGGAGCGCGTGTGTAGTGGGCCAGGGAGAGCAACATGAAGTTCTCTGGTCCTCTCGCGGCTGGAACGTAATGGAGACTATGTTTTTCATTGTAAACACTTCAGGTAATGTTTTTTAAAGTTTACATAAAGATTTACATATTGGATATGTATGAAGTTGCCGCTGCCCTACACAACAATGTCCAGCACACCAATTTAAATAGCTGTGTTGGTGTTGTGTTTTTTCAACTCATGAATGTAGTCTTAACATAATAAAAAAAAAAAAATCTACAACAAAATAAATAAATAGCCTATATATACATAAATATATTTTTGTTTGTTTTGTTTGTTTGTTGATTGAAGTACATTTAGTCTGTGGGACTATGGTCCTTAAATGATCGACCCGCCTTTGGGGTTAATTCCAAACTGAGGTAACACTAATGATCGGTGTGGAACAACACGCCAGGTTTTCTCGGCGCTACCTACGTCTCTCAGATTAAATATGTCAGATTAGGGACCTCGCAATAGGCGCTCTGTAAGGAGGTCTACAGATTGGCTAGATATCCGAATAAGACGTTAGTCTAGTTAAACACACTGCTCCTTCTCTTCTCTGTAAAATTATCTTGTTTTATGCTCGGCCAAGAATTACCTTGTTATGCGTCACAACTACAAACATTATCTCATTATGGAGGAGGAAGGGAGGGGAGGAGTGGGACTAAAGGAGGTTTGTTTTCTGAAGTTATCCAGCAAGTGTGTTTGGCAGAGGAGAGCTAACAAACAGTACCATATATTTATAGGCCGGGACATAAATGACCTGAGGATTGACACTTCCTGGGCAGTGTAGGGACTGGACATGTCTTAAATCAACAACAACAACAACAACTTGTGCATAGAACCATAAAAGAACACCAGAGGGTTCCTCAAACATACAACTCTGTCCAGAAAGAAGGTTCCAAACTGCCTTTTCAGCTACATCGGGAGATATCAAGAGTTCGAAAATCTTCCCACAGTGGGTTTACATCGCCTGCAGTCCTGTGCAGGTTCCCAGGTTGTTTACATCCTGGGATGAAACAGGATTTCTTTACCCAAATGGATGCTCCTGATTCTGGTCAATAGTCCTGTTGTTTTTTGGTGAGATACTATGGCATAAATCTACTGTGAAAATCATGGAAATTACCTCCATAACCCCGTCTCTACAAAGGCGCAAAGGTTTTCTCCAGGACACGCTATTAAAGCTGTTACAACCTTTTAACTATGTAGATTTACTGCACTTCAAACAGCATACATGCCACACACCTTGTTTGTACATCAGTTGAGTTAGGGTGGTGATGGTCATTTACATTTTCTTCTAGCCTTGGTACAATAACAGAACACACTCTCTCTGATGCACATGTAAACATGTAACCCTCCCTCTCCCTCCCCACTGCCTATCCCCCTCCTTCCCTTCCCAAATCCCCTTTTCTTCAAAAGCTAGTCCCTCCATCCTTATATCGTATTTTTCTCCCTCCTCTTCCCTCCCTCTCTCTCTCTCATCCTTTCTCCTCTCTCCTCCTCTTCCCTCCCTCCTCTCCATCTCCCCCTCGCGCTAATTTAATGCACTGAACAGACAGCTTAGTGGTTTTTGATACACAGTCTAGCCTCATCCTCCTGAGTGGATTACACCTCACCTTTTACCCACATGCACAGGCAGCGCCTGGGCCTCGTTAACGACACCAACACTTCCCTGTGGGAGGGCTCCTGGGTTTGGCTCACTCGTGATTGGTCGCCTGTCTTTCTGGCCACCAAGGATTGGTGGATTGGAGACATAGGAAAGGGGAGAGCAAAGGATGAATGAAAGTTTGAGTCCAAAGGAGATAGTCACACACACCACTACTACATACAGTCACACACACAACTAACTACAAATACTTACACATTCCCCTTAACATACACACACTGCTACAAACACACACACACACACTTCTACACACACACACAGACACACTCTGCTACAAACACAGTTTTCCCTCTTTCGGGTTTGTTTAGTCCATAATAAACAGGCCAGAGGTCAGAGGTCAACTCTCCCCTGTGGTCAACATCACTGACCTGTCGCTTGCTCTTGACCCTCACTCAGAGGAAAACAGATCTACTGCTGGAGTTTCATGTTTTCGAACATCTCACTTTTTATTATGTTCAACCAAACAATACAAGCATGGCACATTCCCATTCCACCCCCGCACCATCCCTCCCTACCCAAAACCTGTTCCAGTTTTGCATTTACCTAAACTGACTAGTTTCATATTTTTGATTATAAACACTGCTAAATGTTTGGGAATAAAACACAGAATCAAAACTTTGTAAGGTATAAAAAGCACACCAGTAGTTTAAATCCACAGATCTTTGGAGGCTGAGGAAACGGCTATAGGCTACTTCAATTGAATTTCACATCTGACAAATTATTAATACAGCAGACACTTCTATCTGATTTTATAGATTTTATGTCTCTTACAGATTTAAAAACAGTCGGAAATGTGAGAGGTTTTTCATACATTCCTACACGCGTTCTTGGAAGTTTACGCGTTTAAGAATGGACCTCGCCTCACAGAGCTGGTGTGGAGAGACAGAGGGTCATGTTGACTAGGCAGACAGGATTTCATTTATCTAACCTAATCATCTACAGCGAGAGAAAACCTGGCGAGGACACACAGGCATGTGCACTGCCATCTATTGGTTGATGACGTACCCCACTGTTTACTTTGAAGTTGTACAATAATCATTATGACGTCCTTGTCATCTCGCTTTGTCACGATTGAAATACAGTTGAACGGGTCACTGTTGTGCCATCTTGTAAAATATCAGAACATCGGTATTTTTGATAATTAACTAAATGTATAGATTTATTTATGTGTATACACCTATACCTTAACAGAGAAATACGTCGTTTGGTAAGATTAGAGCAACCGCAATTGGTTTAGGAAATTCTTCACTATATATTCATTCATGATGCAAATTAGTAAAATTGTGATAGGCCTACACTACCTTCAAGTTCTGAAGTGTCAACACATTTCTAACTTCTCATTAAGGTACTCAATAGCGTCAGGTCAACTCGTTTAGCCTACAGAGTTAGCTCTATCTGTCCAAGAGATGTCGCTGACAGATACCGCGGCGTCCTCGGACACCAGAGAGGCCCTTCCGCCTCCAACCAACAGTAAGATCTGTAGTCGACATGTTTGCCGAGTGATTGTGTCAATCTAAAATGGTATAGAAAAGATTACAACGGTCAAACAGCGAAGGCGTAAAGGATAAGTCGCATTTTCCAGTTAAATTTGCCGTTGTGTTCAGTTTAATTTTAACTTTATATAGCCCAGTGGGCAATTGATGTTGAAAATACATAAAATTTACATCAAACATTGGCGTAAAAAAAATGGTCAAATATGCAAATCAAGTTGATGTCAAAAACTTGATGTCCATTTTACATTCAAACACTGATGTTGAAAATACATTAAATTTAGATCCAACATTGACATCAAACAATAGGTCAAATATGCAAATCAAACTGATGTCAAAAACATGATGTCCATTTGACATCCACACACCTATTCTCGACAACCAAAAAATAACTCAAACTTAATCAAATTTAAGAAAAGTTTTATTCATCAGCTTCAAATTTAAAAGTACAAATGTAGGCTGGATTTTGTCAAATACTCATTCTGATCCTGAACAAAGATCGACTGCTGTCTGGCCCTTTTGGCGTCCCATACCCCCATATCTGTCGGGAGCAGACCGGAGATAGTTCTTCATATGATTTTTTATATCCACCTCTGACGATGCTGGTTTTGACTGCTGTACAGCACCTGAATGAAGATGGAGCAACATTTATTAGAATTTTAGGACATTAGAATGTAAAGAATACATTTTCAGAAACCATCACTGGTACATACACTCAAGCTGAGCATCTCAGAGGTTGGACAGAATGGATCCAGATAAAACCATACTCGAAGTGATGAAGTATTACACAATTACCTATTATAACTTGGCAAAGCCTTGTTTTGCCAAAGGCTTTCTTTGGCCCTGTGCCATCCATGTTCATCATAGCCATCAACTTGTTTGTAAGAACTCTGTAAAAGGAAAAACAACAATCAACTGAAATCAGAAACCAATATTGGTTAAGCTGAATGAACAATACAATTAAGTGACCGGAGCGGCGGAGCCTTCAAGCAGAGGACGACTGTCTTAGTTTCTTCACTTTGGTGCATTTCTCAAATTATCATTAACGTTTGCACAACAGTAAAGGCCTTTGCACACTGAGTCCGAAATTTTCGTGTTTCGTGTTTATGAATTTTGGACTCTGTGTCCAATGGCCTTCCTTGTATTCTCTTAGGGTCATTCTGACCCATCAGTCATTCTGACCCACCATCGTATTGCGACAACTTTACCGCATACAAAAACAAAGTGAAGCATTTTCTTTTAACCGTTGGGCTGTCTCAGACCCCCCACATTGCGAAGGTTAAAAGAAAATTATTTTTATTTTTTTTGTATTGGGTAAAATTGGGTAAACACAACGGATGGTTCATTATGAGCCTTTGGGTCATGTGACCCGAAGGCAGCACAAGGGTTAAGTACATTGCTCGATCCAATCAGTACAAACTGCCCCACACAATGCTTTGTAAAATGCTTACTTTATGTCTCAAAAGCAAGTACTTATGCCAATCAACAAGTCAGTGCCATTTGAATGAACAGTTGATTTTACAGTTAAGTTTGTACTGCAGTTTGTCGGCAGATCATGTAATTAATTGTCATACAAGAAGAGTATACTGATTTACAAAACAGCAATTCATTAATGTGTAATAGAAATTGAAAAATTATTAAAGACAAACTGCATATGACAACTTATTCAATACTTCATATAATGACTCAGGCAATTACTTAATACCTAAATGTGACTATTCAACAGAGCTTTTATGATGTGACTAGATGTGAAGTTTTGACATTTTAAATTCTGATATGAGAAAGGCACCAAAGTGACTGAGAGAAACTATATTATGGATTAATTTACCTTTTCATCATATTCTTCACACAGTCCTCAAGATCTGCACCCCCAATCTTGACCAACTGAGACATCTGATAATAAAAAATACCTATCAGGAACACAGAAAACACTGAATATGATAGGAACAGTATTACTATTGGCCTGGCATAGTTAAACTGACCATGAGATTTTTCTTTCCTTTATCAGCCAGTTGCCCTTCCAGATTCTTGAGCTCACGCCTGCTGTTCATCTTCACCAGGTGGAACTGAGAGTCTGGGGGCTCACAGTTTTGGCCCACCTGGGACAGCTTTTCACAAATATCGGCCAGCAGATAGAGGACCCGTCTTTGGAACTCTGAAAGGCAAATCGGAATGAAAATGAACATAAGTCCCATTTGCAAAAACACCACTGTTAGTAAAATAAGGAGGTATACTAACTTCCATTATCTAATGGGAATGGTTCACCACCCTCTTTGTGCTGGTTTCCCCTATGTGGAGTGTGGGACCACTGATGAGTAGACTGGGAGTGCTGGTGTGTAGAGCTGTGGTGAGGAGAGCGGGATCTCTGGCGCGGTGTGTGAGATCTCTGGCGCGGTGTGTGGGATCTCTGGCGCGGTGTGTGGGATCTCTGGCGCGGTGTGTGGGATCTCTGGCGCGGTGTGTGGGATCTCTGGCGCGTTGTGTGAGATCTCTGGCGCGGTGTGTAGGATATCTGGCGCGGTGTGTGAGATCTCTGGCGCGGTGTGTTGGATCTCTGGCGCGGTGTGTGGGATCTCTGGCGCGGTGTGTGGGATCTCTGGCGCGGTGTGTGGGACCTCTGGCGCGGTGTGTGGGATCTCTGGCGCGGTGTGTGGGATCTCTGGCGCGGTGTGTGGGATCTCTGGCGCGGTGTGTGGGACCTCTGGCGCGGTGTGTGGGATCTCTGGCGCGGTGTGTGGGATCTCTGGCGCGGTGTGTGGGATCTCTGGCGCGGTGTGTTGGATCTCTGGCGCGGTGTGTGGGATCTCTGGCGCGGTGTGTGGGATCTCTGGCGCGGTGTGTGGGACCTCTGGCGCGGTGTGTGGGACCTCTGGCACGGTGTGTGGGATCTCTGGCGCGGTGTGTGGCATCTCTGGCGCGGTGTGTGGGATCTCTGGCGCGGTGTGTGGGATCTCTGGCGCGGAGTGCTGTGGAATGGAGAGCTGGAACTTTTGTGCTGAGTGTGTGATCTTTTCGGTGTAGTTTGAGGGATGTGTAGGAGACTGTGGGACTTAGATCTAAGTCTCTTTTGTTGAACCCTTGGTGGTTTTGGCAAGGATGGATCGCATTAAGCACTTTCAGATAAAATATATATATAAAAGTTATGATACTTAACAGTTTGCTTACTGTGTTGTGACTGTGCTTCCACACATGGTTTCTGCACATTGCCACATCCGGTTCCAGCACCATCTGAGCTGCTTTCATCCTCATCTGTGTAAGAAGAGAAACAACAGTATTACCACAATGCATAGTGTCACAACATATACTTTTATCCAGCACCAGAAACTATGGGCCTGCCACAATGTGCAGTTATTGTATACCTAAGATAAACCCTGGGTATGTTTTCTTCTTCACCCTCCTAACAGGAGTGCATTCTTCCTCACTTAGCTCTGCAGTTGTTGTTTGGTCGAATGCTTCACACTCTTCTCGCTTCTCTGAAGTAAATGGAACAAGCAGGCTTATAATAACTAACTTGATTTGAGTAGTAGAAAAACCCAGATTTAGCTTAAATTATTTATGTAAAACTTACTTGAGTTGATTTTGATTTTCAGCAGTGGAAACTTTTGCCAGCTGCTTGCTGGTTGTGGCATTTCTTCGGCTGCTTTGGTTACATTAGCTCCTGTTGGCCAGTAAACCATGTTATCCTTCACCCAAACCTCCGGGATGACTCCCTCTTCTTCTCCCTTTGGCTCTGTCCAAACTGCCCTGACCCACATCATGAGACCTGAACAACAACCATAACAAAATATGCAGAGATTCAGGCAACTACAACAACTAACTTTAGGCAACTGTTGCTCTCAATCCACATAACGGTAGCATTTTCCCCTCCACACTCAATAATTGTATACAACCTGCACACCCTGACAATGATAGTTATTGGAAAAGCCCTGAGGAACATTAATTTTAGTAACATACTTACAATTCAGTTACTTGCGTTCTATATGATGCAGCATGGGGAACAAAATATACCCTGTGTCAGCTTCACCAGGGTTGGCTTGCAGACAGACAACTTTACGATGCAACTGTTGTTTGCTGATCAGTCGACGTCTAGTTCTGCTCATGTCACTAACACGGACGATGTTGAGCAGTTTAGAATCACAAGGATCATTGAAGAAACTCTCTGTGTGGTATTGGCGTAGGACATCACAAACCAAGGTGCCTTCTTCGCGTATTTCCTTCACAAATACAAAGTCCTTGTTCTGAAGGATGAAACAACAATCTCGTGGTCTTGTGGAGATGCGAGTAAAGCTCTCTTTGGTAAAAGGCCTACATTTTGTAGAATGTTCTAGTTCTGCTAGACGTTTGGCAACCTGGGCTATAGGATTGCGAGATTGTCTGACCATTTTCTTTAGAGTCTGCAGGTAGTTCTCAAATGGAAAGCATTAAACATCATTCAGTGAACATCTGAAGTGTTCTACATCATCTGCTAAGTGAGTTAGTGAGTGCACATTGTACACAGTGAAGGTGTTTCCATATATATCCTCACACTTCCTCACATAGTACATGAGTACCTCTCTGACATAGTCCAAGTGTTCCTCACGCTCTGCATCATCAGAATTCAACAGTATTGACACCGCAACCCATCAAGGAAAGAAAGTGATTGTATACAGCACGTGAAACCACTCTTCTCAGAACCACTGGTCCAGTATAAAGCAGAAACTGTCTGAGTTCTGTAGCCTTCCACCTGTCCAATTCCAGTAAACTCCTAGGCTGCCGGGCAAACTCACTAGGAAGTTCTCCATTCCATGCCATGAGTTTATCCGAAATCTCACTCCTTTTCTGAAAAGATAGTCTGCATGTGTTGGGTCCTCCCTTCATGTAGTGAAGCATTCTCCTAACTACACCCAAACACACCAAGTGCATGTAGTCCAATGCAAATGGTCGAATGCATGGAATCCCAGCTAGGGTCAGTGGGGATTTTTCAATTTGGTGGTCTTTGTAGTCTACCAAATTCTGCTTCAGACCTTGCAACAACACCAGGTGCTGTAGCACCGAGAACAACTCGTCCCACATATGTGCCTCTAACTGTGCAGCGCTCACAAGCGAAGTAGCTATTGTGATTCTTTATACACTTCAGGAATGATCTGGCTGGTGCATCACAAATGAAGGCTTTTACAGTCACTTGAAGTCACTTTTCACTTGAGTCACTTGAGTCACTTGAAGTCACTTTTCTCTCCATGGACTATGCCATCTTGCTTAAGTTGCTGCAACTCCTGAAGAAAATCAGACAGGTAATCTTGAACTGGGCTGGGTTTTGCCTTTCCACAATAGAGTGCCACAATAAAGGGTGCAAAAGCATGGAAATTGCACAGGATTGGCCACGTCTGCATATTTGATGATTTAAACAGTGGAATACCATCAATGTTGATGCACATGTCTATGCGATCTTCATGGAAATCAGGGCACTGGGCTAAAACTTTCAAAATGCCAGATGTAATACCAAAAAAAGCATATTGGGGAGTCAGGTGGCTGAGCGGTGAGGGAGTCGGACTAGTAATCCGAAGGTTGCCAGTTCGATTCCCGGTCATGCCAACTGACGTTGTGTCCTTGGGCAAGGCACTTCACCCTACTTGCCTCGGGGGAATGTCCCTGTACTTACTGTAAGTCGCTCTGGATAAGAGCGTCTGCTAAAATGACTAAATGTAAAAAATATTGTCCACCACACATTTCAACTGTTGCCACTCTTTTAGGGGTCTTCAGCAGTGTTCTGGCATCCTTGGGGAGGCGATGTCCTTGGCGCCTTAGAATTTCTAATAGTTCATTTAGTGCAGACTGCTTGCATTTGTTGGTAACTGCCCAAGATGCAACTTCATCAACCAGATCAGGAGCAGTTTCCTCTGCAGAATCCTCAGACAGATTGTCAGCAACCTCAGTCAGTTTCAGAAGACAGCACTAATACATCAGAGTCGTAATACGAGATGTTGGCATCAGCTGAAGGTGACAAACACACAGTTTCATCCTCACTGGACTGAGCCCTCAGCAACACATCTGCATCACTGCTATTTGAATCATCAGCTGCAAGAGCCAGCACTTCAGCATGACGTTTCCGCCAGTTTCGGTGGTATGCCATCACACAAAGTATAGCTGCCAAAAAGCAAACTTGTTTTTAAAGCTCAGTTTATTATTAATCTACTAATATTTCATTTTATGGAATATTTTTTCTTATATAACTAATTTATTTTTATTTCCAAATATTTGTTAATAATTTGTATTATTTAAATTCATTTATTTCATTTATTAAACTATTTGTTGATTTACGTCATGAAAAACGTATAACAGTCTGTCAAGTGCTGTAATTTTGAATTCAGGATCAAGCTGATACATAACGACTGGCCAGTTAAGACAGCGTTGCTTGAAACTGAAAATTATCTAAAATGGCGGAGATCTTTCCGCCATTTTAGATTATTTTGAGTGCTACAATGCATTCTGCATGCTTATGTGTAAAGTACCGTAAAATCATGGGACCTGCCTATTTATAAGTTATTAGTTCAACGAACGTAAAATTAACATTTACCTCTTTGACATTTAAAAACCATACACTTAACCCATTCTAGACTGAGTTTCAAATATTTCCAAAAGTCTCCACAGTGCAAGTTATTTTTCCAAAACTGTAGGCTAGCTAGCTAGCTTAGCTAACGCTAAGTGACCTAGCATTATACTCATAGCAATACTACCATGCTAATGTTACTGGCTACTACTAAAGCGTTTGTAGCGTAGTTTTTGTCTATTCAATTGCACTTTTTCCGAATTACATCGACATTACTGTGGCAAACGGACATATGACGCTACTCCTTTTTACACAGCTTCAACTGGCCTACTAGTAGCATTATTCAGGCTACATTAGCTTTCACTGGCGGGAGATTAGAGCTATAGCATACACAAAAAGTACCAGAAATAGTAGCTAAATGTTTCATTAAAACACACGTTCTTCGAAGTTTAACTAATGTTTTACATTTCATGAGATGTCAGCACATTTAACCACCTGATTAAAAGATGATGAGCTGAACACAGTTCACGATGTGAAAATATTTTCCGTTGACGTTGGGTCGTTCCTTTGGGTCCGTGGATTCTCGCGGCTCACACTTTACCTTGTCATAACCAGAAGCTACTAACACAGCGCCATCTACAGGTGTGGTTTTAAACAGCAGAGAAATCCTCATTAAATGGGCATTGTGTCTAGATCTGTTGAACTGCCAAAAGGAAATCATTAGTAGTAAAAAAAAAATTGTAGTTTTTGTTTTTCAGACATCAAATATCAATGTTTTTTCACTGTGAAACATTAGACCGACTATAAATTTAACACTAATTAACACTTTCCAGCTTCACATTTGGGAACAATTGTGGTAGCCTACATTGCCGTCCAATCACCGATGTATTTCTGAAAACTGCCAGATACTCATGACAATAAGCTATAAAAAATGCTATTTCAACTTCATTAAGCTGACGATTAATATAAATGTATAAATATAATAGTATTATATTATATAATCCTAAGTAAACATACTCATCATTGATGTCAATGTGATGTCTGTATTACATCAATTTCTACGTCTAAAATAACAAGATGAATTTATGTCAATCGGACTTCAAACATATTGGCCTACATATACATGCAACCAATTTCTGTGTGGGATTAGTTTCCTATTTTCACCCACCTACCATTGGAATAAATTGCCATACAAATTTAATTTTAAATTATGTTATACAGCATCTTGATCAAGTCTTGACTAATATTGGACCTCAAATTGATATCAAGGTGCCCGCTGGGAGGCCTTTAATTTCATCTCAATTTAATTGGCGCATTTTATGACAATGCCCCGCGTGTTACTAGTGCTGTGTTAATGATATTTCCCAGCGAAAGCTGTCTGGCATTTATTTCATAACCATTGTGGTTTTGGTGCTGTTTTGTCCGCAGGGAAACGCACCGCTTTCAAACGGGTATCCTCCGTTAGTGACACCAGCCCAGTCTCCGGTACAATCCCTTCTGCTTTCATTTTACTATAGCTAGGCCTACTTCTAACGGAAAAGTTTAATATCATAAAAGTGTTACGTTAAATTACACTGGCCAAGGAGGGGGTTTTCATTTTCATTACGGTAATCAGTAGGCTAAGAGTGCTTCTGTTTCAATTCGTCTTAATTTGCCATAGTAATTCCGCACGTTCAAATAATTGTTTGATTAATTCGTAATTAATGAAAACAAATTTTCCTCAGAGCGTTTCAGAGAGGTGAGGCTTCCAGAGATTAGAAACCCGTTCAGCCTCCCGGCCGCCAACAGCTTCCTCCTCAGCACCCAGGACCGGGAGCTCCGGAGCCAGGTAGGTTCTGCAGGACTACCAGAGATGTAGAGGGGCTGGTAGGTTCTGCAGGACTACCAGAGATGTAGAGGGGGTGGTAGGTTCTGCAGGACTGCCAGAGATGTAGAGGGGGTGGTAGGTTCTGCAGGACTACCAGAGATGTAGAGGGGGTGGTAGGTTCTGCAGGACTACCAGAGATGTAGAGGGGCTGGTAGGTTCTGCAGGACTACCAGAGATGTAGAGGGGGTGGTAGGTTCTGCAGGACTACCAGAGATGTAGAGGGGGTGGTAGGTTCTGCAGGACTGCCAGAGATGTAGAGGGGGTGGTAGGTTCTGCAGGACTACCAGAGATGTAGAGGGGGTGGTAGGTTCTGCAGGACTACCAGAGATGTAGAGGGGGTGGTAGGTTCTGCAGGACTACCAGAGATGTAGAGGGGCTGGTAGGTTCTGCAGGACTACCAGAGATGTAGAGGGGCTGGTAGGTTCTGCAGGACTACCAGAGATGTAGAGGGGGTGGTAGGTTCAGCAGGACTACCAGAGATGTAGAGGGGGTGGTAGGTTCTGCAGGACTACCAGAGATGTAGAGGGGGGGAGTGTAGGTCTACTGGTATAGAGAGTGAAGCCTCACATGATCACATTGTCACACACACATGCACAACCACACACCCACACACTCTCTCTCTCTCTCTCTCTCTCTCTCTCTCTCTCTCTCTCTCTCTCTCTCTCTCTCTCTCAGGAGCGTGAGCGGGAGCAACAGAAGGGGGTCCAGGACAAGCTGACGTTCGCAGGCAGGATCCAGGCCAGCAGGGCGGCGCTACGCAGAGAGCTAAGTCTCAGCCAATCAGACGAGCTGCCCGTCGCCCAGACTGCCCGCGCTGCTAGGGAGTCCCCTGATTGGAGGAAGGCTTCCACCCATTGTGAGTCTGGGGTCTGGCAACATGCATACACACACACATATGCATTCGCACACACAATTGAACACAAACACACACATATGCATACAAACACACACATATCTGTCGGTCAATCCGCCCGTGCACTTCTGATCCTTGATTATCTGCTGTACTCATGTGTTGATTAAAAGTGTAAATGACTGAGCTGTTCTCTGTTGTCTCTATCCAGACCACAGTGACAAGGACAACATGGTCTCCTACATTGGGAAGAAGAAGGAGATGTTCCTGATACGGGTGAGACATGACATGAGTCCCAAACACACACACACCTACCTGAGCACACATACAAACACACACACATACTAACACACACACACACACATACAAACACAAACACACACATGTACACACACACTCACATACACACCAAAGCACACTCAGACGTCAGTCTGCCCATGTTGTTGATCCCTGGTGTCAGACAGTATAATCTACTATACACGCACACGCACGCACACACTCAGGCACACACGCACGCACACACACACACACAGACATCATGTGTGTGTAGTGTTCCTCTCCAGCTCTGAGTTCATCACAACAGAACAGCAGTTTTATGAAGCGTCTCTGAAATGAGGTAAGTGGAAAAATAGGGGTTGTTGTTATTGGTGGCATGGCACACAGGCATGGTTCATGTTCACACACAAACACACACACACAGGATTTACACACCCACACACACAGGGTTTACACACCCATACACAGGGTTTACACACACACACACACAGAGTTCCACTCTAAGGCCTCGTTTATATTTGCCCAGAGTTTCCCTGAGCTAAGCTGCTGCCGGCCTGTTACAGAAGCCTCTCTGTTCCAGAACCTTCTCACACACACGCTGGCGTCTCTCCCCTCGGCCTGGGAAACAAGTTGTTTGGAAATAAAGATCTGAATTGAAAGCCTTCTCGTAATGACATCAGGATAGGCTGTCAGGGAACAACACGCGCTTATGTCGACGGATAAATAGGGAGAGAGTAGGCCTTCATGCCCAGAGTGTTACTAGAGACAGTACCTGGAGTGTTACTAGGAGTATTACCTGATGTATTACCTCCTCTCTCTTTTCATTCCTGCTTCTCTACTCTCTCCTCCTCCTCCTCCTCCTCCCTCCCCTCCCTCTCTCCCCCCCCTCCCCCTTCCTCCTCCCCCTCCCCTCCCCTCCCTCCCCTCCCCCCCTTCCCTCCCCTCCTCCCCTCCCCCCAGTATGGGCTGGAGGTGAAGCAGCAGGTGATTCAGCAGCTGCTGGATGTTGCTGAGGAGGAGGAGAGGAGGGTAGTCCAGGCAGAGAGGACTCTGGATCAGGACGTCTCCCTGTTTGACGTTTTCCTCAAGGAGAACGACAGGAACTCAGTACAGGCCATCAAAACGTAAACAGAGATTACAGACGTTGTGTTTGTTTGTCGTGATGGTATTCATCTATTCATCCTTCCTTCTCTCCCTCCCCATCTTTCCTTCTTTTCCTCTGTACCCATCCCTCCTCCTCCCTCTCTCTCCTGGGTTCTTCAGAGCGGAACAGGCGACGAGGAACAAGTTAGAGAAGATGTCTGAGATCAAGACGATCACCAGCAAGATGGTGGCCATAAAAAGGTGTGTGTTTTTCACTGTGTGTGTTTTTCTCAATGTGTATTTCTTAGTGCGTGTGTGTTTTGTTCCTATGTGTGTGTATGTGTGCGCCTCTCCACAGCCACATCTTCCGGAGCGAGGAGACCCTGAGGGAGTATGAGGTGTACCGGAAGTTCCTGCTGCGCCTGTCCCCCCCGGCGTGGCAGCAGAGGCAGGGAGGCACCCGGGCCTCAGACCAGGACCAGGAGGGGAGGGGCGCAGACCAGGACCACACCAGGCCTGGGAGACGTAGGTCCTCCCTGCACTTAGGAGAGGGGTGGAGGGGTGTAGAAGTGGGTGGGTGGATGGTAGATGGGTGGAGAGAGGGTGGTTTGGTGGATGGAGAGAGGGGTGGATGGAGAGAGGGGTGGAAGGATGGATGGAGAGAGGGGTGGAGGGGTGGATGGAGAGAGGGGTGGATGGATAGGGGATCTAGTTAATGAATGAACGACAGAATCAATTACATGTGTGTAACCATGTCCTCCTCCCTCCAACACACACATACACACACACTCCCACACATATATGCTCTTTTACACACACACACACACACACACACACACACACACACACACAACCCTCCCCTCAGGTCAGGAGAGCTCGTCACCTCTCATGTCTGACCCCAAGAACCCTCGGAGGCAAAACGTCAAGACGTGAGCGGACCTTTCATTTCCTGTTTGACCGTTTTGTGTTGTTGTTGACGGTGAAGTCAGACATGGTCTCTAACAGCCCTGGTAGTCTAGACATGGTCTTTAACAGCCCTGGTAGTCTAGACATGGTCTTTAACAGCCCTGGTAGTCTAGACATGGTCTCTAACAGCCCTGGTAGTCTAGACATGGTCTCTAACGGCCCTGGTAGTCTAAACATGTGCTTGATGTTGAAATCTACTATGTGTGATGTCGTGTGTGAGTTATGCATGTGTGTTTGTCTCTCTGGTTGCTTGGATACCAGGAAGGAGGTGCAGGTGCCGAAGATGGATGAAGGCAAGCTGGCGGAGTACGAGGTGCGTGTCTGTGTGTGTGTGTGTGTTTGTGTGTGTGTGTGGTCTTGTTTAACCTCCCACAACTTCCCACAACTTCAAATGCTTTTTTTTCAGGAGGTTTTAGGGTTAGAATGAGTGTTTTGGTTAGAATTACATTATTATTTGAATGGTCGGGGCATGTGTGTGTGTGTGTGTGTGTGTGTAGGAGCCAGGCCTATACTTCACCCATCCCCAGCATGTGTGTGTGTGTGTGTGTGTGTGTGTGTGTAGGAGCCAGGCCTGTACTTCACCCATCCCCAGCATGTGTGTGTGTGTGTGTGTGTAGGAGCCAGGCCTGTACTTCACCCATCCCCAGCATATGTGTGTGTGTGTGTGTGTGTGTGTGTAGGAGCCAGGCCTATACTTCACCCATCCCCAGCATGTGTGTGTGTGTGTGTGTGTGTGTGTGTGTGTGTGTAGGAGCCAGGCCTGTACTTCACCCATCCCCAGCAGCTGCTGACGCTGCTGTCAGACCTGGAGCAGCAGAACCTCACGCTGGTGCAGAACTGCATCGACACCGAGGAGACCTTGGAGAGGATGCGCTCCGTCAGGGACAACACACACAGGAAGATGTGAGACACAAACACACACAGGAAGATGTGAGACACACACACACACACACACAGGAAGATGTGAGACACACACACAGAGGAAGATGTGAGACACACACACAGGAAGATGTGAGACACACACAGGAAGATGTGAGACACACACTGGAAGATGTGAGACACACACAGGAAGATGTGAGCATGTTTGTGTGTATATCTGAATACGTGTGTGCGTGTGCATACGTGTGTGTGTGTGTGCAGGGAGTGTGAGACTGAGCAGCTGAGCCAGCAGATGGAGGCTCTGACCAGCAGCATCCAGAGAGAGAGAGGCAGGACATCAGAGCTGCAGCTCAGAGCCAGACTCTTCTGCTTCGGAGAGTTCAGGGCTGAGGACCAGGTGACACACACACACAGCTCCCTTTAACATCATCCCGCCATGTGGTGCAAATCAAACGCACCCCAGTGCTGCGCGGCCCTGACAGACAGCGCGTGTGGCGCTGCGGGTTTGCAGGATGTGCTCCTGGAGAGGGTGGGCAGGAAGGTGGAGGAGGCGTACCGTGCATGCATGGGGGAGACGGAGGCCAGCCTCTCCACCCTGCAGATGCTCACCTGCATCGAGGGGCTTCTGAACAACACCATGGACAACCTGGAGATGATCCCGCCAGACAGGATCACCCTGGCAGAGAAGACCCGAGAGAAGGAGAGGAGGGCCCGGTGAGGAGAGGAGGAGGGAGGAGAGAAGGAGAGGGTCAGATGAGGATTGGGGAGGGTCAGGGGAGAGGGAGAGAGGCAAGAGGGCAGGGGGAAAGGAGAGGGGGAGACTAAGGAGAAGGTTGAGAGGGGGAGGAGAGGGGAGAGACAAAGGGGGAGGAGGGGGGATATTGCTTAATCTAACAAAGTGATGAGCGTGTGTGTGTGTGTGTGCGTGCGTCCAGGCTGAGAGAGGAGAAGGTGAATGAACAGAAACGACAGCAGGAGAACAGACTGAAGAGATCTCTACTGAGAGCTGAGGCTCACATCCAGAAACAGGTACACACACACTCAGTGTATATACAGTATACAGTTAGGTCCATAAGTATTTGGACATTGACACAATTTTCATCATTTTGGCTCTGTATACCACCACAATGGATTTGAAATGAAACAATCAAGATGTGCTTTAAGTGCAGACTTTCAGCTTTAATTTCAGGGTATTTACATCCAAATCAGGTGAACGGTGTAGGAATTACAACACATTTTATATGTGCCCCCCCCCCTTTTTAAGGGACCAAAAATAATTGGACAAACTAACATAATCATAAATCTAATTGTCACTTTTAATACTTGGTTGCAAATCCTTTGCAGTCAATAACAGCCTGAAGTCTGGAACCCATAGACATCACCAGACGCTGGGTTTCGTCCCTGGTGATGCTCTGCCAGGCCTCTACTGCAACTGTCTTCAGTTCCTGCTTGTTCTTGGGGCATTTTCCCTTCAGTTTTGTCTTTAGCAAGTGAAATGCATGCTCAATTGGATTTAGGTCAGGTGATTGACTTGGCCATTGCAGAACATTCCACTTCTTTGCCTTAAAAAACGCTTTGGTTGCTTTCGCAATATGCTTCGGGTCATTGTCCATCTGCACTGTGAAGCGCCGTCCTATGAGTTCTGAAGCATTTGTCTGAATCTGTGCAGATAATATTGCCCGAAACACTTCAGAATTCATCCTACTGCTTTTGTCAACAGTCACATCATCGATAAATACAAGGGAACCAGTTCCATTGGCAGCCATACATGCCCACGCCATAACACTACCTCCACCATGCTTCACTGATGAGGTGGTATGCTTTGGATCATGAGCAGTTCCTTCCCTTCTCCATACTCTTCTCTTCCCATCATTCTGGTACAAGTTGATCTTGGTCTCATCTGTCCATAGGATGTTGTTCCAGAACTGTACAGGCTCTTTTAGATGTTTTTTGGCAAACTCTAATCTGGTCTTCCTGTTTTTGAGACTCACCAATGGTTTACATCTTGTGGTGAACCCTCTGTATTTACTCTGGTGAAGTCTTCTCTTAATCGTTGACTTTGACACAGATACGCCTACCTCCTGGAGAGTGTTCTTGATCTGGCCAACTGTTGTGAAGGGGTTTTTCTTCACCAGGGAAAGAATTCTTCTGTCATCCACCACAGTTGTTTTCCGTGGTCTTCCGGGTCTTTTGGTGTTGCTGAGCTCACCAGTGCGTTCTTTCTTTTTAAGAATGTACCAAACAGTTGATTTGGCCACACCTAATGTTTTTGCTATCTCTCTGATAGGTTTTGATTTTTCAGCCTAACGATGGCTTGCTTCACTGATGGTGACAGCTCTTTGGACTTCATATTGAGAGTTGACAGCAACAGATTCCAAACACAAATACCATACTTGAAATGAACTCTAGACCTTTTATCTGCTCCTTGTCAATGAAATAACGAACTCCCTTTTTGAGAGAATAACATACACCTGGCCATGGAACAGCTGAGCAGCCAATTGTCCAATTACTTTTGGTCCCTTAAAAAGGGGGGGGCCACATATAAAATGTATTGTAATTCCTACACCGTTCACCTGATTTGGATGTAAATACCCTGAAATTAAAGCTGAAAGTCTGCACTTAAAGCACATCTTGATTGTTTCATTTCAAATCCATTGTGGTGGTATACAGAGCCAAAATGATGAAAATTGTGTCAATGTCCAAATACTTATGGACCTAACTGTATGTATACACACATTTACACACACACACACACACACACACATATACATATGCTCCCCCAGCCCTCCTCACACCAATCCTTAATGTAATTCGAACCCTAAAAATAGCTATAGAAGTTGTGGGGATAAAGAAAACCAAACCTGTGTGTGTGGTGTGTGTGTGGTGTGTGTGTGTGTGTCCTCCAGACTGGTAGGAAACTGATGGCAAGGTCTCAGCCTGTCAGTGTGGAGGCACGGCAGGTGGAGGTGGAGCACACACACCTGGAGACAGAGTCCCAGCTCAACTTCTCCTCCTAGGCCCTCCTCCTCTCTCTACCTCCACCCTGCCTCCTCCTCCTCTCTCTACCTCCACCCTGCCTCCTCCTCCTCTCTCTACCTCCACCCTGCCTCCTCCTCCTCTCTCTACCTCCACCCTGCCTCCTCCTAGGCCCTCCTCTCTCTACCTCCACCCTGTCTCCCCCATCCTCTCTGTCCTCAGCGGGTCAGATCCCCACCCTTCTCCACAGAATAATAAACTCTGTGTGTGTACCGGATTCTGCCTCTTGTCATCATGGTAGCGTTGTGTGGCACAGTTGCATGCTCGCTCCCCAGATGCGCTGAGATGTGGTCAGTGAGGCGTCATCACCACCAGGGGGCGCCAGGAGCCTCTTCAAGAATCACTGGAGGGAGGCAAGCAAGTTGAGCAACCAAACACACACACACACACCCACACAGAGCAACCTAACACACCCACACACACAGAGCAACCTAACACACACACACAGAGCAACCTAACACACACACACACAGAGCAACCAAACACACACACACACACACCCACACACACAGAGCAACCTAACACACACACACAGAGCAACCAAACACACACACACACCCACACACACAGAGCAACCTAACACACACACAGAGCAACCAAACACACACACCCACACACACAGAGCAACCAAACACACACACCCACAGTCATAGAGCAACCTAACACACACACACACACAGAGCAACCAAACACACACACACACATGCACAGTCACAGAGCAACCAAACACACACAGAGCAACCTAACACACACTCAGAGCCAGCAAACACACACACTTTCAAAGAAACCAAACAGACACATCTAGTTAGCATCTATCTGTAGTTAACATCTCTCAATCTCTAGTTAACATTTCTAACATCTCTAGTTAACATCTTTATCTCAGGGTCAAGAACCAGATTTATATTTGCAATGGAATGAAACTGTAAAATTTCACCGTTGTCAAATGAAAACACTGATCTTTGATACCTTTTGTTATACACAACACAATTTATTATTTACATTATAATGACTGTCAATCTTTTCACACAAGATCTCATAAATGAGTAACTAAATAAACGAAATGAATAATATACACAAGTATAAAACGTGTCGATTCTGTAGCTGTACCCTAATAATGAAAATATGAAATATAACATCTGTCAACATCAATACACAAGTCGCCTTCAGGCAATATACAGAGACATGCATATGAATAGATACACAGGAGCTAGATCTTATAAATATTTAGTTTGTCAGTTTCTTGACACTCAAACAGAGATCATTTGGCGGACGTACAGAGTCATCACTGCGACTGACAAGCTGGTCACGCTGACCCTATCATGCAGCCTCAACTAGTACAGCACCAAACGCATTCACAGATACACAGATGATTATAGGTAGATAAAAATAAAACTTTCATTAATAACAGGTAAAACCTTTTTTTTTCTTTTTGTCTCAGACTTAAACTTTAACCCACAAGTCTAGTATTACGTAGTATGCACTTGCTCTGTTCCGTCCGAGTATCACTACTCGTTAGTGGGAAAACAGGAAGTGTTCGTGGGCAAAACAGTGTTTCTGCATGCGTATCGCGTGAGGCCACCTGGGCTTTAATCAAGCGTTGGTCCTTATGCACCTGCCCACCAAAGTACATTAATTGTTGTGTACTGTAAACTACTTAACTACTTGGCTATTAATCTTGATTATGTTTACTGTACCTTCTCGCTACACCGTGTTTTTCCGTGCAATTCCAACGTACAAATGTATACTTTTGAGTGCGTAAGGATGCCAAGAACAGACATTTCTAACGCCTACTACTGCACAGTTGCCTACCGGTATGATATCAGGCACAAACTAGTGGAGCAAGACCATCCAGATTCCTAAAAGTGCGCTGTAGCAAGAATGTAGCGAATTTTTACCCGATTTCAAGGCGTCGTCTTCGCTACCTTTCAGTCACCACTAGATTGCGCTAGAGGTTTCGGAAGGAGCCACCGGAGACCTCCGTCAGCGCGGTAGTTTGGGTTCTAGAACTACAGCTGTTAGCGAGATGAGCGGTTGTATTATTGCTGCAATAGAGTGTGCTTTTGGTGAATTCGTTGTCAGTTTTATAACTGTGTATCATATGACGTTATGCGCATTCACTAAATATCTGTTACAACACGGTTAGGCTATTATTTACATTTAGTCATTTAGCAGACGCTCTTATCCAGAGCGACTTACAGTAAGTACAGGGACATTCCCCCGACGCAAGTAGGGTGAAGTGCCTTGCCCAAGGACACAACGTCATTTGACACAGCCGGGAATCGAACTGGCAACCTTCAGGTTACTAGCCTTAGCCCGATTCCCTAACCGCTCAGCCACCTGACTCCCTATTATGCCAATATGCCTTGTTAAACCTCTACGAATGAGACTTACGACATCAAACCTATTAAGATAAATGCAAAGGTCACATACAGGGATGGTAAAGACACCAACATATTTGATGAATGTTAGTAGAAAATGTGATCATGAAGCCTGCATCTTTGTCAGGGGTATCTGTGTGCGCGTGTGCGTGCGTGTTGTTGTCAGTGTTGCTATCAGAGATCAACCAAAAGCTGTGTGTTCACAGCGTATGATAACGCAGTCTTTCAGAAGAACTGCTGGACCCCTGCAGCATCAAGCCTCTGCCTTGTCCCTCAGCACTGCCTCTCTCACTCCCTTTCTCTCTCCTCTCTCCCTCAGCACTGCCTCTCTCACTCCCTTTCTCTCTCCTCTTTGCCTCTGTCTCTCTCCCTCTGTCCTCTCTCCCTCCCTTAATCTCACTCCCTCTCTTCATCGCTCTCTCTTTCTCTTTTATCCCATTCCCCTCAGCCCCCTTCTCTCTCTATTCTCTCATCTGTTCCCCCTCTTATTAGAGTAACTACCTACCTCCCCCTCTCCTTCTCTCATCACAGTACCTCTTATTAAAGGAACTACCTCTCCTCATTCTCTCATCTCAGTACCTCTGTTCCCCTCTCTCTCCTCCACCTCTTGCTCTCTTTCTCCTCTCTCTCTCTGCCCACTGCCCCCCCCCCCCCCCCCTTCTCTTCCTCTCTCTCTCTTCTGCCCCTCCTCCCTGGCAGGGGGGCTTCCAGACTGGCATTTCTGAGCCAGCAGGGGCCCTCTGCCTGAACCCCTGCTGGGAGCAAGAGGAGTCAGGGGGCTGGTGGTGGGAGGAGGGGAGAGGAGAAGCTGGAGAAGACAGCAAGGGGGAGAAGGAGGGTGAGAGAGAGAGAAGGGGTAGAGAAGGAGGGGAGAGAGAGAGAGAGGAAGAAGAGAAGGAGGGGAGAGAGAGAGAGAGAGAGAGAGGAAGAAGAGAAGGAGGGGAGAGAGAGAGGGAGAGAGGAAGAAGAGAAGGAGGGGAGAGAGGGAGAGAGAGAGGGGAGAGAAGGAGGGGAGAGAGAGAGAGGGGGTGGTGATGAGGGACTGAGAGAAGAGAAGAGACAGTGAGGGATGAGGTGAGGTATGTGTCTGTGTGTGTGTGTCTGTGCATGCATGTGTCCATGTGTGTGCCTGTGTGTCAGGGTCAGTGTTCATGCGTGACCTATGCTGTTGACACCCTGGCGAGTCTCAGCAGTAGACAGTCTGGAACAAGGAGCTG